>NC_081406.1:251819431-252109431 GCF_030272615.1 Cryptomeria japonica
TTGGATCTGTACTTACATTAAGTATCAGAACTATCACTCAAACCATAACAAGTCTTAATAATGATAAAAGTTTGTATAAAAAGAGATAATAATGGAGATCATCTTGACATAGATGGTATAGTATCCCCATACCCTCTAAGAAAAAACATAATATCCACAAATGATTACATACTTCACCATCCCATGGTACAAAAAAGAATTAATATTAATTCACAACACCTAATAAGGCATTGGTACTAGAAATTCACTTTTATAGGGAGCACTCTACCTACAAAAATATAATTTCTAGGAGAGAAACTTTATTACTTTCACATGAATAAAAAAATTAATAACACTTTTCCAATAACAAATAATTCTAGCATCCATGAAAATTTCTTTCCAAATTAATACTTCTTATAGTTCAATTACTTATCATAATCAGAAGCTATAAACTCATGCCACAATTATCAACATTTCATTCTCATTTCCATGTGACATCACTCTAAGTCATAATAGTCACATATAAAATAAAATATCCCTATCACATTTTATCTCATTTCTAATACATGGCATTAACATTCAACAACATCATAAATCCAACAGCTTATAACAAAATTAATTATTTACTCTCATATTATCCATCATCCATTTTACTAAAATTTATTAAATAAGCACACCTTTTGAAGGTCCAATTACTACAAGATAATAGCATCACTGCCCACTCATTTCCTTGATCAAACACAACATCCATATTTCATCGAAAGCATGTGGATTTATTATGATGTTAAAGGTGTTCATCTTTCCAAATAAAACAAGGACATGAAAGGGTGAATTCTTCTTTCATAAGCACAACTTTTAACATGAAATGCATCACCCTTACTCTATAATAAATATTTATTCTATACTTGACTTACTAATCTAATCACTCAAAATATTTTCTAACATTATCACGCAAAAAGACATTCCTCTAATTTACTCATTTCACAAGGTCATGAGTGTGTTTGGGAACTTAGGTTCTTAACTGAAGATTCAATTAAATCAAACATTTATTTTATAAGTATCTAATTATATTCATAATTAAGCACTCAAATATTCTTAATCAATACAAACTACCCACCAAGTAGAATCCTTTTTAATTCATATATTTAGATAGAGAAAAGAGGGAGAGGAAGATAGAGATACCGATAGAGAAATATTTATATCAAATCAATTTCATCTTATATTCATCATGATACATACCAAATAGAATTCAAACATGTCCTTAAGAATGAAATCACTCCATCTCATTAACATAGGGAAATGATTCATAATTTATATACATAGCATCATTAGTAAGGAGGGGTACATACAATTTCATTCAATTCTATAAACATGATCATCAATATATTCATTACTATATTTTGTCTCCAAGAAAACACTAAAAATCATAGGGGAAATGCAAAGACACAAAGAATCAAATAAATAATTACTTATATTTAGATATCATACACAATAGATATATACCTATAATGTTAGTAAACAACTATAATCCAAGAATAAATAGCACCAATAGATACCATCAAACAAGCTCTAGGGTCTTCATGAGCTTTTTCCAATGCATGCATTTAGGAGAACAAATACATAGACAAGTGTTGGCAATTCACACTCATTGGATTCATTTTTTTGTCATTGATGGAAACAAGATTTGATGTGAATCATATATTGACATGAGGAGGCATTCACTGACAGACACTAGCATTGGAGCATCCAAGGTTACAACCGACACCGGTATCGACACCGACACTGACATCCAACACTTCAGGGAAGCCGACATCAAGGAAGACTTATTCAGAAAATTATTTTGTAATTATTGTATAAGGCCGACATTGTATATCTTTTGTATTGTATTGTAAGATGACATAAGGCATATTGTTTGTATAGGTATATAGGTCAATGTGTTAGGTCATTATGATAGAGAAGAGAAGAAATTTATGTGTGGATAGAACTTGTGGATGAGGATTGTGGAATGCGAAGATCATTTGTATGCAAAAGTAGGATCATGAAATGATCTGTAAATGTTTTTAAAAATACATTCTTGGAGGGAATGTGATACCGATAGTAGTATTCAGGGTTATGAACCGGTACAGAGAAGGGCTATAACCGGAACTCTATTTGGCATAATAGATGCACTTTTTAGTTCATTTTCATTGTTTTAATTCAGTATAAGCTTGTAGTCAGTGAGACTCTTTAGTGATGAGTAGTGTGCTCTAGGTAGTGTACCTTCTTGCATGCACAAACCCCCATTATATGCAATATCTTTCATATGGCCAGTGAACTGATATTGTGGGTCACAAATCCCATCGTGGTTTTTCCTCTTTGAGGTTTTCCACATATAAATTCCATGTGTTATGGTGTTCATTCATGTGGATGGTTTATTTGCTTCAGGTTATATGTTTATTTGTTTACCGATTTATACGTGTATGATATAAAGATGTAAAATCTTATCTTACCAGTAGAACATTGATTCACCCTCCTCTCAGTGTTCTTGGATCCCAACAATTGGTATTAGAGCTTGGTACCTCAGAGAAAGTTTAACATCTTGAGGAAGATCCTGAAACTGGAATCTTTAGGCATGGCTATGGAAAAGAAACTTGAGATGGCTCTTGAGGATTATGATGCTGAAAGGATGAAGAACTTGAAACTACAAGATGGACTGAATTCTATAAATGAATTCATTCTTGTCCTGCAAGAAAGGTTATCATCAAATCAAGCTAGAAGGAAGGAAATTTTGCAAAAACAAGATGATGATAATGCACTCAAGGAACAATGTCTGAAGCTAAGTCAAGAAAACATGCTCATGCAAAATGAGATGCAAGACCTGACTATAAAGATGTCTAAGGATATTGAGGATATAAAGAAGAAAGAAAAAAATATTTCTATATCTCTAAAGAATAAATTTGAGGAATGTGACAGATTGGCTTATGAGAATGATATGTTGAAAATTTGTTTGGTGCAATCCTGGAATAATGAACAAGAACTTGAAAGACAAGTAATATCTCTCAGAGATGATCTGACTACTGCAAGTGAGTACAAAGAAAAATTTAGGATTAGTGCTGCACAATTGGATGATTTATTGAAAAGAAAAAGGCAAAGTGATGATTCTAGAGGACTTAAATTTGTACAAGGTGAAAGCTCTGATACTGTAGATTAGACAAATGGTGTGCAGAACTCATCAGAATAGAGGAAACCTGTAAGGCAATCTAATGCTTATAAATTCAATGGTATATGTTATCTTTGCAATAAATTTGGGCATATGGCTAAACAATGTAGAAATAGAGAAAACCAAAATTACAATTCCGTTCCCAGTCAATGCACAAACTACAAGAAGTATGGTCATAAGTTGGAAGATTATAGAATGAATGTTAAATGTCATGCATGTGGAAGTTTGGACATTTTGATAATCATTGTAGGTCAAGGAATGACATCGGATATGTCAAAGCAATTCAAAAGAACAATGTTACATGTTATGCATGCAACAAAATAGGTCATATTGCTAAGTACTATAGAAGCAAGACTCAACTGGTTAGAAATGATAAAGATAATGAGAAAGGAAAGAAAAAGGTGGATGAAATACAACAAGATCACACCAAGAAATGGGTTAGAAAATCTGAAGGACCAAGTGGAGATGCAACAAAATCGGTAACTCCACAGGTAGAACAAGGAATTCCACCCGTAATTGAGGCATAGGCCTTAGGGGTTGGCAAAATCATTGCAAATCTTGCATATTCCTCTAGAGGAGAACTGGAGAGTTGTGCTCATCATTGATGAAGGTTCACCCGACACAAGACTGTGAAACCAACATCCAGTAGGGTAGTTCGTGAAACATTTATGGCAGAGAAAGATTAGGGTTTTTTATTGAAAGTGGATTCATTTTCACTCACCCAACATTCAAGCATTCAGAACAAAGAAAAGGTAAATTTCAGGCAAATTAAGAGTGAGAAAAAGCATTTGGAAAGGATTTTATGTAGAAACACTCAATCTTCCAACTGACATTCACTTTCAGGTATTCTTTGAAATGGCATCTGGATCTTTAGCTCCTACTTTCATTGAAAATCCCACCATTGTCAAGGTTAAGGATAGCCTAAGACCCGTATTCAAGGAGGTCCCCCTGATATATAAGAAGGAAGACTCTACGGGAGCATTTTCTAGGGTTCTTGACAATGTGATGTATGCTGAAGATGTAAGGGCATACATTCACTACACCTTGGAGGATCTAGGCACAGAGGAGATCAAAAGAATGTATCAATCCATGATACTAGGTAGCTCCAGAACCATCAAGCCGGAATACAAAGAAATTGAGGATCTAGGGTTAATCGGTACCCTATACATAACAAAATTCAAGGATGAGATCATTAGATACGTTATGAGAAGGGTTCACAATGAGTTTATCTGGCTGGATCGGCCTTCACTAAGGAGGCTATTAAAGAAGTCACTAGTTTACCCAAGGTCGGACAAGAACCTAGCACGAAAATTTCCAACATAGAGGTCAAGGAATTCACCAGTGAAACTCATGATAGCAGATCAATGAGGATCAACATAATCACCGACACTGATGTGAAATTTGCAAGCATGATAATAGGTTATAAGGTAACTCAATCTAGTCTATTGAACTCTATTTCTAGTTCTTACATTCATGCTGTATATCAGATAATGAGGAATAATACAAAATATGATTTATGTGAATGGTTGAAGAGTGAATTGATGTTAAATCTTGGAAAGATCAAGGGAGTTAAGAAAGGAACTCTCAAATATGGAAATCTCATTGTTTGTCTGATGTTTTACTTCATGAATGAGATACCTGGTCTTGGAAAGAAGCATTGGGCTCATGAAATACTGATAGGTATGCAGATCAAGGAAGCAATCACCGGCCTTGGTACCAAGAGAGATGAGAAACTTTGGGGTTATTTCAAAACATTCTTGGAAAACATGAGGCCGAGAGAGAGATTATCAAAGAATATTATGGAGAAATACTCCACTGATATTTGTTTCATGGTGAAGACCGATGAAAACCTCATGGAGGTAGTAGAACCAAGGACCATATGGGTCACAGAGCTTGGATATGAGGCAGATGATAACATTCTGGACATCTATGCAAAAATGCTACTAGATGCCCCATTGGATGACAAAACCAAACACTTCGGCACAACATAAGAGAAGGCCCTTGAAATCAAAACTAGATTTAATAGAAAGACAAGGGAGAAGAATATAGAAAAGATGTCTACTTTTGTGCAGAATGTCATTCACATAATAGATACTGAAATGGGTTCTGGATCTAAACCGGTAGGAGAACCAACAGTGGCTAGTACTCCAGAAGTGAAGAAGCCTAAAGCTTACATTTCTACCATCACTTCTGATTCTGACCCTGAGGACAATGAACCTCTAGCTTTCAATACAGTACAAAGGAAGAAAGCAGATAAACCATCGATAGAGAAAGAAAAGGTGGAGCCAAGAAGGAAACTTGTCAGAAAGGTAACAAAACCTACTGCACCCCCACCTTCGACAAGGAAGCCTACACAAAAGAGAAAACCAGTTACATCTACTTCGACAAACCCCAACAAAAAGAAGAAGAGTGATGATACTGAGTCTGGTAAGGCCAAAATGACTTGCACTGAATTAATTGATGAAATTACAAAGGATGGAATTTTAAAAAATGTATCTATGTATTATGAGAGTTTAGAAGAAAATGAGCAGAATGAGACAGAAGAGGCAATTTTGTTACATATAGATATTTATAAGAAATCCTTAGTAGAAATTTTGAAGGAAATACCTGTTAGACACAATGCACCATTGAGAGGGGGAGGGGGTGAATCAATGGTTATCAAAATTTTTCCTTTTAGCTATCCTTTGTGAGCAACACCGATTTGTGAATCAAGAATAGTGCAGACTTACCGGTTAGTAAATAGACTAACTCAAATACACACACACACACAAGGAGACATCACATAACATCCATATATACAAGGAAAATCCAAGATGGGAAAAACCTCAGTGAGCAATGTTGCTGGAGACTACTGCTTCAATCCAACCTCACAGTAAAACATAGTTACAAAGTTTAGGGCACCAACCCAAGGAGCACCAACCCTTGACTTTAGGGCACCAAACCAAGGAGCTACAAACCCTATCAATTTTATGGGCTACAACCCAAAGGATCTTCAACCCTTGCATCGAGGTACAACTCAGTGTTCACAATGCAAACTTCAAATACATAAGTTGTTATCTTGTTACAAGTGAATCTTGCAACCTTATCAAATGCCTTACTCTATCAATGGAGTACCCTTTCCCTTATTGACTCACTCTTCTTCCTACTCTGCACCTTCTACTTCTTTGTTGGATCTACAACTTACTCTCTGCCCATCATCGATATCACACTCTGTCGATGTAAGAACTACCGGTTCTTCTCTCCAACTGGTTGAAGGCTTCAACTAGGTTTTCTCTCACTCTCTTCTTAGATTCTCATCAAACACTCGACTGATCTTGTTATTACTTGTAGAAGTCTTCTACTTTGCAACAACACAATATTCACCTCTTTAGCAGCTCAAACAATCTCTTAGGCCTTTTTACTTATAGCTCATATTTCCTGCCAAAAGATAATTCAAAGTTCAGGTGGTTAGGGTTTCCTCACCATCGTCGAGGCAAACCAAATCCAATCAGATCTTGTATGATCTGATCTTTCTGACATCTGAATGCACATCTCCGCCATAGTTGCATCTCATCGATCATGCCTTTTATTCCCGACGATTTGCTTTTTACCTTCACAACAAATCCTTCGGTTAGTCATGAAAGATCTATCAGGTTGTTTCCTTCATCACCTTGATCTTCTCAATATCTCTTAGCTGGCTCGTAGTTGTCTTCCAGATATCGAGCCTCAAACCCTTGGAATCGCTCTGTAGTAAGTCTGTGATTTGTGGGGTCTTTCATTAAAGGCGACCAACCCTGCAACAACCCTATCATTGTACATTCTATCTTTATCCAGTCACGGGTTTGCCATGTTAACTCCATGTTGACTATCCACTATCTTGGCACTTCAAGTCGGTCCAAGTAGGATTACCGACCAAGCACCCTACTAGTTCCTTACTTCGGCTGGTTTGCTAACCCTTTCGGTCTCAACCATTCTACCGGTTACCTTGTCATATCCGTTCTTGACTTGAACAGTCGATGGACACACTCAAATCAGTCTCCAGACTGATAAGTCCTAAGTATTCTCATTCCCACAACAGGGAGGTCTTCTACATCTGCACCTTGCATTTTCCCTTATTAGATTTGACCATATCTCGACTCATTTGTCAAGATGACAAACACTTCACACTTCCTCTATACTAGCATCATACCTTTAATTCCTCTCTTATCTTTCCAAACTGTGATGCACTCAATGCATAATAGGAGATAAGCTGCACTTGCTAGATGAGATAACACTTTATCTTCTGCATCCTGCAATGTTCTTCATGTGATCTAATGTGAGCACATTTACTATCAGTTAATGCTTCACATGATGACCGCTTCTTCATCCAATGGGAGTCTAGCTGTTCTGCAACCTCTTAGTATATCAGTTCATTCTTCTCTTCCAGTGTTGATGTGACTCAGTTAACACTCTACCTCTTCATCACAAACAACTACTTAAATACCTTTCTATCTCATCACACAAGTCAGGTGCTAACTTGTGTACTGATGACCTCTGTGATCATCTTCTTTACCTTTATCGGTGTTCAACAACACAAGGTGATATCCAAGCTATCACATACTATACTCCTTCATATCAGTGTTGCACATACATCTCATCTACTGGTGGTAATCTCATATCAGTTGACATCAATGACAACACAATGTCAACAATCTCCCCCTTTGTCATTGATGTCAACACATGTAGTATCTAACATACTACAAAATTCATCTTCCCCTTTGACATAATGACGAAGGGCACTGTTAGGCTATTATTACTCTTTGTATGTGCCGGTCACTGACATAATACTTTCTCCCCCTTTGTCTTCATTGAATGTAACATTTTCTTAGATACCACTTGTTATCTAGTCATCGATTGTTACATCTTCTCAAGTCACATCACTTGAGATGGGGAACTTAACCATCAACTGACACCAATTGAGTATGCAGGTCTGAAGTGAATAAAGACTAATACCAATTGTTGATGTGTCAGTGAATATTGCTCTCCTTCCAGTCAACCTGCAACACCTTTGCAAATTCCATCTCCTTTAGTTTGGGTAGTCAACATTCTTACCAGTTCAAGCAAGCCAGCTCTTCATCACGAGCACTTGAACTCCCACTGAGTCATACATCTTAGGTCCTCATCTCCGATCAAGTATAATACCAGAGTTCCATTCTTCACCATATACTGGTTTAGCTATTCATATGTGATCATCTGATGATCCTTCATCTTTATTTTATCCAGTACAACTTATGACATGATCCTAGACATACACAATGTCAGACAATGTTATCATCATGCCAAGAATCAAAAAATGGTTAGCCCAAAAGCATGATAAAAAACTGGGCCAATCATATGTCATTCAGGTATTTTCCAATACCATCCAAGACACAAACTCCACATTTCAAGTTACTAGGTCTAATGCAATGAACTTCCAACTTCATTGTCTTGCATAACCTGCAAGTACCTGTTAGCAGTCTTACTTGTAACATTCTGCACATATCGGTTAACACTTGATATTAATTGTTAACCATTACTTCTTGACACATGCAATGGTGATCCATCACTGATCTGTAGATGTGTGGTTAAGGAAACACCTACACACTCTTGTCATCTTCTTCCTTTATGTTGGAAACAACATGGCTTTCCTTGTTGCCTTCATTTCTAAGAGGGTGAACGATTTTTTCAATGTGCATTTCTCCCCCTAAGATTCTGCATCTCCTTTAGGCCATAGGAGATATCACCTGTGCTCTAAATGCACAGTACCGATCTGTGGTCTTCTTCCTCCATACCTGCATGAGTTCATTCTTCTTCCCATTTTCAGATTTGGGAGCAGGTCTTTCCTTCTTCTACTGATGGGTCCTTCCATTTCCCGATTCTTCATTGCAACTAGAAGTAGTGCTATAGTAGCACACAACATCCATACTAACCTCATGACAAGGGAATCCTCTGATGTACCAGTTCACTCTTCTTCTTCTTGTCATGTCATTGCAGCCATTACCCAATCTCCTTGGATACCTTGTTGGATCACCAATCTCCTTGTTCCAAGTGGGTCTTTGCTTTCCATATGCTCTATTTTCACCTTTTTGTAGAGCATGGCCATTTTGTTGACCTCTATGTAACTGTAGGTTCCTCTTCCTGCATTCAAACATTCTATGGCTAGATCCATTGTAGTTATGACAACCAATCTTGACATAACTGGGAGAAAGGTTATGCATGTATCTACTTTTGGATACACCCTTCCCATAAGCATGATTTCTATGAAATCCTACATTATCCTTTCTGGATCTCATTCTACACTCCCTTTCCTTATGGCCATAAACATTAGATGCAAAACAATAACCGGTAAATGATGGCATATGACTTACATATTTGTTCTGCCATGCATGAGAGGATCTTGCTGATTTTGCATCCCCATCTTTTCCTCTTTGGGAATGGACTCTTGGTTATCCATTCTGAGCACCTCTCTTATCTGATCTCTTCTTCTTTTCCCACACATGCTTCCCCCTATGAGTGGTAGCATTTCTTTACCCTCTACTGACAGAGGGTCTCCTTTGTTGCTTCCTCATCTTCTTGCTTCCAATGAGGTTTTCTTTTCCCATCTTCCCCTTACCTCTGGGATCTGTATGAATATTCCTCCTTGCAGCATTGATCTTTACTTTTTTCTACAAGTCCACACCAGCTGTGAATAGGTCAACCTTCTTTCAAGGAGCACATTTAACTGGAGAGCTCTAGCCTTTGTTTTCTTCAAGCATTCACTGAAGTTTTTTGTCTTTTATTTCTAGTTGAGAGGATAGATCTTCACACCAGCATACCTTGGTGTCTTTTGCCTAAGTCTTGAACTCTGAGATGCATTTCTCTGATTCTTCAAGGCATTTGACTAACCAATTCTGTTCCACAATAGCAACATTCTTGAATAACTTGTATTCTCTTTTAACTCTATTGAGTTCTTCAAGTGCATTTACAAGCTCTCCTTCAAAGTCAACTTCACCTACTTCTTCATCATCAGAGAGATCTGCCATGTCTTCCTCTTCATCATCATCACTTCTCAACACATCTTTTTGAGAAGTGGTAGTTGCACAACCACTTTCAGATTCTTGAGCCACAAAGAGTTGAGCTCCCTCTTCTTTACTACGGTGACTACAAGAAGATCCATCTTCCTCATCCAGATAAATATAAGATGTATTTCTCATATTTGCTTCAAATGTAGGATCTACTATTGAGGGTTCATTTCCATAGAGCTTCTTCAATGTTTCCCATAAG
The DNA here is from genome assembly GCF_030272615.1 of Cryptomeria japonica. Taxonomy (NCBI): domain Eukaryota; kingdom Viridiplantae; phylum Streptophyta; class Pinopsida; order Cupressales; family Cupressaceae; genus Cryptomeria; species Cryptomeria japonica. Next base: position 251,829,870 of record NC_081406.1, read on the forward strand.
CTCTTTGCTGTTTTACACCTATCCACTTGTGAAGAGACATCACCGGTGAGTGCAGTGAAAAATAGCCTTCATGGCTTCTTCATTGCACTAGTTTCTTCTTTCTTCTGCACATCTAGTAGGAAGACTGACCTTTCTAGGGAGACCATCCACTACTGACATCCATACATCAAACCCTAAAGAGGATAAGAAAACTTCCATTCTGCAACTCCAAATAGAAAAGTTTGAACCATCAAATACTGGAGCAGGGATTGACACTAAATAGACCATTTTGTCCTTAAGCCGAAATCTACCCAAGTTGGAGAACACTCTTCTAACTGGGAACCTAGGATCTGATACCAATTGTTAAACACAATGCAACATTGAGAGGGGGAGGGGGTTGAATCAGTGGTTCTCAAAACTTTTCCTTTTAGCTATCCTTTGTGAGCAACACCGATTTGTGAATCGAGAAAAATGCAATCTTATCGGTTAGTAAAGAGACTAACTCAAATAAACACACACACACAAGGAGACATCACATAACACTAGTATATACGAGGAAAAACCAAGATGGGAAAAACCTCAGTGAGCAATGTTGTTGGAGACTACTGCTCCAATCCAACCTCACAGTAAAACATAGTTACAAAGTTTAGGGCACCAACCCAAGGAGCACCAACCCCTAAATTTAGGGCACCAACCCAAGGAGCTACAACCCCTATGAATTTTATGGGCTACAACCCAAAGGAGCTTCAACCCCTGCACCGAGATACAACTCAGTGTTCACAATGCAAACTTCAAATACATAAGTTGTTATCATGTTACAAGTGAATCTTGCAACCTTATCAAATGATTTACTCTATTGGCGGAGTACCCTTCCCCTTATCGACTCACTCTTCTTCCCTGCTCTACACCTACTACTTCTCTATTGGATCTACAACTTACTCTCTTCCCATCACCGGTATCACACTCTATCAGTGTAAGAACTATCAGTTCTTCTCTCCAACCGATTGAAGGCTTCAACTAGGTTTTCTCCCACTCCCTTCTTAGATGCTCATTAAACACTTGACTGATTTTGTTCTTACTTGTAGAAGTCTTCTACTTCACAACAACACAATATTCACCTCTTCAACAACTCAAACAATCTCTTATCCTTTTTACTTATAGCCCAGATTTCCTACCAAAAGATAATTCAAATTTTAGGTAGTTAGGGTTTCCTCACCGTCCTCGAGGCAAACCAAATCCAATTAGATCTTGCATGATCCGATCTTTCTAACATCTGAATGCACATCTCCGCCATAGTCGGATTTCCTCGATCATGCCTTTCATTCTCGATGATTTGTTTTTTACCTTCACAACAAATCCTTCGGTTAGCCACGAAAGATCTGTCAGGCTTTTTCCTTCATCGCCTTGATCTTCTCAATATCTCTTATTTGGCTCATAGTTGTCTTCTAGACCTTGAGCCTCAAACCCCTACAACTGCTCTGTAGTAAGTCCGTGATTTGTGGGGTCTTTCATTAAAGTTGACCAACCCTACAACAACCCTATCATTGTACATTCTATCTTTTTCCAGTCGCAGGTTTGCCATGTTGGCTCCATGTCGACTATCTGCCAGCTTGGCACTTCAAGTCAGTCCAAGTAGGATTACCAACCAACCACCCTACCAGTTCCTTACTTCGGCTAGTTTGCTAACCCTTCGGGTCTCAACCATTCTACCAGTTACGTTGTCATATATTTTCTTGACTTGAACAATCGATAGACACACTCAAATCAGTCTCGAGACTGATAAGTCCTAAGTATACTCATTCCCACAATGGGGAGGTCTTCTACATCTACACCTTGCTTTTTCCCTCATGAGCTTTGACCATATCTCAACCAGTTTGTCAAGATGACAAACACTTCACACTTCCTCTATAATGGCATCATGCCTTTACTTCCCCACTCTTATATTTCCAAACTATGATGCACTCAATGCATAATAGGAGATAAGATCCACTTGCTAGATGAGGTAACACTTTGTCTTCTACATCCTGCAATGTTCTTCATGTGATCTAATGTGAGTACATTTATTGTCAGTTAATGCTTCGCATGATGACTACTTCTTCATCCAGTGGGAGTCCCACTATTCTACAACGTCTTAGCATACCAATTCATTCTTCTTTTCCAGTGTTGATGTGATTCAGATAACACTCTACCTCTTCATCACAAATGACTACTCAAACACCTTTCTATCTCATCACACAAGTCAGGTGTTAACTTGTGTACTGATGACCTCCGTGATCATCTTCTTTACCTTTACCGAGGCTCATCAACACAAGGTGATATCCAAGCTATCACATACTGTACTCCTTCATATTAGTATTTCACATGCATCTCATCTATCGGTGGTCATTGCATAATGGTTGACATCAAGGAAAATATAATGCCATCAATACCTCTATCATTGTACAATAAACTAGATGCTAGGAGAATTTACGTAGTCAAGAGGGACAAGGAGATCAAAGAGGTAGAACTTTTGACATTATGTGGTGCTATTAATAATAATGAAATGAAGATGTGTATTGATATTTCTAATAGGATAGTTTTCGGTAGTAAACCCCGACAAATAAGCCTAATGATGAGCAGCGTTAATGCGGTGATAAATGAGACCAGTGAGAGTTGCACAAAATTCTTCCAGATAAATCCAAACTTTCTTACATCTGAGGAAGAGTTTGTTAAGGCAACAACTTCCACCATTCTAGATAAATCAAAAGGGAAAGGTATTTTGGGAAGTTCAACTCCAATTTTGACTAAATTGGTAGTAACTATAGGTATACAGACTCAATCGGTAGTATAGGAGAGTGTACAGTCTATACCGGTAGAAACTATTTCTGATCAAGGAAATATACAGGATAGTGAGAATACTGTGGATAATACTCAATCGACAATAATTGACATTGCACCAAGTGGTGAAGCTAGCGGTGCTAAAGATGATAAGGTAAAGGGAACTGAGTCCACGCTGACAGTCAACGTTGATTCCCCAACAAAGGTTTTGGCAGTTGACACTTCTCAAGTTGAGAAGAAATCAATCACTGAGATGAGTCCAACTAAGTTAATGATGATGGATACTTAGAAACTATTAAAGGAGGGATCAACAAATAAAGGAATAATAGATCAATCAGTTACAATGTTGCATAAATTTCCTTGATTGTATGATTGACAATGAAGCAAGCCCTTCCGGAAAGCTCAAAACACTAAAAGAGCACATATCTAACAATTTTCAATCATTGTAGTAGATATTAGACCGACATGCATTAGAAAGATTCACTACAGCTAAAAGAGAAGCCTTCGATCAAATCATTAAAATAGAGAAGAAGAAAATTGAAGCTAAACTCATTCTTATTGAGAATTGTTTAAAACAGTGAACAAATATCTACAGGGTTTGTTGTAACATAGAAATTATTACAACAAATGTAGAAAGAAAATTGAAGGAGTGGCATGATGAGATAGCTAACATTGCAAATTATTTTGATGGATTGACCTCTCTAACAACATTTGTTGATGGTCAAATTTTGTCTCTCGAGAATCAAATTTTTGTTTTGGAAAATGAGAAAGAAAAGATCATTTAGAGTGCAAGAAGTCTTAGAGGACTTGTGAATCCCAGATTAGATTCACTGGGTGTACATGAGAGAGAGTGTATGGATATGATTGGTAAACCCACACCAGAAGAAGTATCAGAGAATGAAACACTAGAACACTTACTAAGTGGATTGGTATCCATTTTTGAAACTTTAAAAACCGGCTGGGATACATACCTACAGTTGTTGGTTAAGTCTTACTCAGAAATTTTGAAGTTAGTCGAGATCCGGTAAAATAAATAGTATTTATTCATTCTTTTATTCTGAAATTCTTTCAATTCTTTCACCGGTCTTTGACATTGATGCCAAAGGGGGAGTGTATATATGTGAAAAATATCAGACATGAACATATGGGAAGGATATCAAAATATTAGAAGGAGTGTATTGCTCAGGGGGAGCATATTTCAGTTGAACCGACAAGGAATCCATTTTTCACATGAGTGTTGTCATCAATGCCAATAGGGGAGATTGTTGGAAATCAACACTCATTGGATTCATTTTGTTGTTAGTGATGGTAACAAGATTTTATGGGAATCATATACTAGCATTAGGAGGCATTCACCGACAAACACCGAAATTGGAGCATCCAGGGTTACAACCGACACCGGCACTGACACTGACATCCAACACTTCAGGGAAGTTGACATCAAGGAAGACTTATTTAATCATTTTGTAATTATTGTATAAGGCCGACATTGTATATCTTTTGTATTGTATTGTAAGCCAACATAAGGCATATTGTTTGTATAGGTATATAGGTTAGTGTGTTAGGTCATTATGATAGAGAAGAGAAGAAATTTATGTGTGGATAGAACTTGTGGATGAGGACCGTGGAATACAAAGATCATTTGTATGCAAAATTTGTATCATGTAATGATCTATAAATGTTTATAAAAAGACATTCTTGGAGGGAAGGTGATATCGGTAGTAGTATTCAGGGTTATGAACTGGTATAGAGAAGGGCTATAGCCGGAACTCTATTTGGCATAGATGATGCACTTTTGAGTTCATTTTCATTGTTTTACTTCAGCAGAAGCTTGTAGTCAGTGAGACTCTTTAGTGATGAGCAGTGTGCCTTCTTGCATGTGCAGGCCCCCATTATATGTAATATCTTTCATATGGCCAGTGAACTGATATTGTGGGTCACAAATCCCACAATGGTTTTTCCTCTTTGAGGTTTTCCACATATAAATTCCATGTGTTATGGTGTTCATTCATGTGGATGGTTTATTTGGTTCAATTTATATGTTTATTTGTTTACTGGTTTACATGTGCATGGTATAAAGGCATAAAATCTTATCTTACCCGCAAAACACTGATTCACCCCCCCCTCTCAGTATTCTTGGATCCCAACAACAAGAAGCAATATGAAGAATTTTCCATAACATCACATCATACAAGACTAAGAGAAATAAAATTAATCAAAGATTATATTATTTGAAACATGTGCTCTGATACCAGATGTAATGACTCGCTAAGGAACCCTAGATGACAACAAATAACTAACGAATTCAACATAGTAATAATTTTTTTTTAAACACATCATATTATTAATAAATCATTATGAAATCAATTATAACAAAGGTGTTGGTTCCCCAAAGGGTTTACACTACAAAAGGCAGAAACCAAGTTGATTCTTCAAATGTCTATGGAGAAGCCAACTCCAACTATCAATATCCTCTAGAACTTGGACCAATTGACAAGGATTCAATAGAACCTTCAACACTTTGGGCTCTGCAAGACCCAAGAGAGTGATCCCTTAGTGAATTTGTAATCTCTATTCCATACTTACAAATTGCACTAAAACAAAGAAGATAATCTCATATACAGTCTCAACAAAGAGGGAGAATGCTCAAGAATGGAAAATTCTTCAGTGATCTTAAACCTATTGGATCATGAGATGGAGAAAACATACAATAACAGACATAAAATAAAATATGTTCCGATAATCAACAATTTATATAAAATGTAGATGAAGGAAGCACAAAATTGGCTATAAAGACAAAGACAAACTATAACTAGCGCCTTATTCTTTTACCTTCTTTAGCAGTGATTCTTCTTTTTTTCCATAATCTCATCCTTTACTTCATCTTGATTCTCCTGGTCAGTTTTATCTGGCTTTTGAGCTTTCCTTTCTTCACATCTCCTTTTGTATTCATCAATCTTCATCTTCCATACTAGCTTCAAGAAAGATTGGATTTGTACAAAAGCCTCATCTTCAATAAATTTATCACATGCCTCTTTTCTTGCATCTCTAAAAGATCTACCTTGGATATCCAAAGGAGTCAAATCTAATTCTAAAGGCCTTGGCATAGGAGGGATACCAACCTACAAATCTGCATATGTTACAACAATGTTATCCTCCTCTTGTTGTTATTCTATATGTGATTCCTCCAGCTGTTCAACAACTTGTTCTTCTATTTGTCTTGGAGGTGATAGGGGCACATGTGGTGGTGAAGGGATCCTATTTGGTTCTACAAGATCAATGATCTTAATCTGCTTAAGCGATTTTGCTTGCATTTTAGGGGGTGGTTCCTTCTTCATTATTTTTTTCCCTTTTCTCTTCAACATTTAATTATTCTCACTGCTGCTTTCTTCCTTACTGTTTGTTTCCTTCCTTACCTTCTTGAAAAAGGGCCTACTGGCTGAGGGTGAGTCAATAGGTATATCCTCTTCTAATCCATTTGTTCTATGTGGTATTAGAGGTGGTGGGCCTGGTGGTTTTCTTCTCATTTGTTGTAGCAGGGTTGCTTCTTGTGGCATTGGAGCCCGTTGAACTCTTCTCTCAACTTGCTTGCCATGAATTTCTTATAACCTAGCTCTTTTATCCTTTAGGGCAAGCATTACCTCCTTAAAGTTATTCATCAAAAAATCAATTTTAGCAAAAAATGGGCTAAAAACTTTTAATGGATCATAACTTGGATCCATCCTTTGAACAATACTCCATAGTTTCCTATAAGAAACCACTTTTCCTTCTTTTCATCCTAAACCATAGAATCAAATTCATTCTTGACTATATCCTCAAGGAAATCATGCTCATGGGGAAGTGTACCTCCTTTGATTTTGGTTCTAAACAAAATGTAGAAACTTTTAGGTCACCGTGTCTTACTAAGTTGACCCCCATATGATATAGGGAAAACAATTTGTCAAAATGAATCCCTCCCTTAGTGATCACAAAATATGGGATGACTATGAAATCAGGGAAAATAATTCCTTTACCTCTCCCTTTCAATTCTTTGTCATGAATGAATCCAATTTGCCAAATTATCTCTGTAAATCCCAACCTAAAAGGTCCATGAAAAGGAAACACATGAGGCTCACCAAGGAAACCATACACTCTAATCACTGTGCTGAGAGGGTAGGGGATAACATCCCCCCAATTATGGTCAATTCTCAAAAGGGGCAACCTTTCCTTTGGCCTTAAAAAATCATGCCATTGTGGTGGAATCCTAGGTGGATTCACTATCAATCTTCCCCTTAATTTGGATGCAAAATAGTTCCCAAATCTGACAAAGCTAGCTTCTGGCCTATCCCAAGACATGTCCATACTCTAAAGTTGCACTGGAATTTCTTCACCACCAACTGTCTTTCTTAAATTCATGGTTTCTTCAAAATAATCTGCATTTCTATATAAGAGCATTTGCATCAATAATGAATACTAGAAGAAATGGTTGTCAAACATACCACTCTTAATGTCTTGCAACCCCTCATGAATCTTGTCTTCAAGGTATTGGGCATAGTCAAAAAGCACTATGAAATTAGGATGTTGAATCTAAATTGCCATGTGCATGAATTCCATAGGCATAACTGTAATAGGATGAAATCCCAAGACTTGACACAGTCAATAAAACATTGCTTTGAAATATGGGGAAAAGGCATCAATTAGAAATGGCTCGATTGAACTGGGGCCAATATAAAATTTTGTTTCACCTGCCTATGCCAAATGGGCTCGAAGAAGGTTAGGTCTAATTAAATTTTTCATTCTTTGGTACTTTCCCTTCAACTCCAGATTTATAGGTATCAAGAGACCAGAGAGCTCATATAAATCAAATACCTCCTAAAATTCTTCTCTTGTGATAGACAACAAAATTTCTCCCTCATTACCTCTTATGACCTTCAGAATTGGGTCATATCTATCTGCAATTGATCTGAGTAAATCAACATCCATGAACACGTTAGGCATCACCAATTTCCTAAGTCATACTGCCATGCACTATAAAATGGAGAAGCTAAATTCCTTTACCTGAACCACAATTTGAACATGTCAACTCCAGACATATGCACCTAAGCATCCGCAATGTTAAAATCCTTATCTACCAAACCCTCCCCTAGGGTTTTACCATTCACCAATATCTGTCCTTGATATCTATCATTGGTCGAAGGTACCAATTGATCCAAGAAATCATCATAAAGATTTCTTTTCAAGTATTATACTTGTCTCAAATGATTGCTCTGAGGTACTATTTCTTAGACTAGGGTTTCTGCTATAATTCTATGAATTTGGAAGGAAAAGACTAGGGCTAGCACGAAAAATTGATTGCAACAACAATTGAATAAAATTCTCACTTGTTTCTTTCTAATCTCTAGCTCTAGAATAATTTATTTCACTACGATTTGTATGCAATTCACAACTTTAATTTCTTTAAAACAAATAAGAAAATCTCAGACAAACTTACTGCTTTAAACACACCAGAAAACCCTAATTTCATGTTGCAAGAAACTGTTCAAATCTCCTTTGGCTCTGGAATCACTTTTTGATCTCCTCTGAATGATTTAGTGACTCAAAATAACTCAGAAAATTCCTTTAATTTCTTTCTGGAACGAAGAGTCACCATCCTATCTACCATTACTACTTGCACGAGTGAATAAAATGACTCCATTTGTATTTGATTCAAATTTGAATCTCAACCATTGGTCATTTCCATGCTAAAAAATTGCACAAACTATATCTATCAATCTAACATTGACTATCATATGTGGCAAGCAGATCCGTCAAAAGTATGATGTAGCACATCCATCTCACCACCATCTCACCGCCATCTCACTAGTCCCACCATTGGATTGCCTTGGCCTACCTTGGACACATGGCATCATCTCGTGATGATGCAGTGATTATCCTCCTTACATCTTTGAACGTGGGGTCACAAGGACCGTCTAATCTACTCGAACGTTATCTTCCTACCACGGTGACCGCCAACTTCAGCCTCTTAACCATCAAGCACCGTTTTGATTGCGATTAAAACATCACCATCCATTTAATGCATGTGCAAATAGAAGAACCTTTAGTAGCTCGATCTTTAGCATAAAGACATCAACGAAGATAATATAAGGCTCAGACTTAGGAAAAATTAAAACACTCACTAAAAAATCAAAGGGGACCTACCTAGGACAATAAAGATAGACATATCATTAGGAAATAAAGGGGGACATGACCACAGGGCTAATAAAATAAAGTGCGCTAGACAAGAAAATGACAAGGGGCTGACCAAATGAATTAATGCCTAGGAAAATAACATGGCCCCTTCAATGATAAGATGACCCCCAGTTTAAGTCAATAAAGTAACACAAAATTATAATAGGTTTAAGGGGTTTTAACAAGAGGACTTAAGAAAAAATGCATAAACCTTAATTCCTAAGATTGAGCAAAATAATAGAGAGTATAATTAATTCAAAATGACCAAAGCTTTCACAATAACATCGATTTTTTGCTAGGTCATTTTGTAGGACTGCCAAAAGGTACATGTGAAAGATAAATATTCACCTAACCTAAGTCCTCTTGTAGGTTCCCTAATGTCATTATCTATGCAATACTCTAAACAATATCAAAGGATATTAAATTATAATGCATTAATGATAATATTACACAAAGAAGAAACATTCACATCTAAAACTAGGTTCATTTTAAAACACCAAACAAAGTATTGTTATGACAACCTTTAACATAGAATATGATTAAGCATTTATCCATGTGGGTGTATCTAGTACCAACACCACACTACTTAAACAAATTATCTTAAAAATTACATAGCTTTTCAATTACATTAATTAATATTACATCAATATCCCTAAGGAGTGTCTAAAATACAATTATAATGTTACAATTACAATGGTATCCAAAGTCACATAAAATCTACTGATACATCATTGAATTATCTACAACAAGGAATGAAACTAGAAAGAATATCTATAAGATCCTTCTAACGCATGTCAACATGATCACCAATCACCAATGGAGGTAGGAAACAACCTCCCAACTGTGTGGAACCCTTAGGTCCACCCCACCATTCTTTGGAGATAGACACAAGGCCCCACACAATATAAGAAGACTAGGATGACATAACCAACATCCAAGGAAACACAACGGATACACAAGGACAACCAAGACTCAAAACCAGGTTTTACCATAGGCATCTCACATAACACATAAGATGAGTTTCTAGGATACAAATAGGGAAGAGTGTCATCATAGAGCCTTAATATGGGTCACCCTAACAATCTCTCTAGACCTCAACCCCCATTTGACAACTCATGTGGAATCAAACAATTATTTCATGAATACAAGGAAGTTCAATCATGCCAAATTAGTGCCCCACAGATGACTAGGACTTCCCACTCCCATCCTTTATCTATACAAGAATTCAAGGCCATGAACAGGGCACCATAATTATTTTGTTAATTATGTTTTCTACCTCCTAGTTTATTAATTATGTTATTAGTTGATTACAAAACTCTCAATGAGTTACCTTGACAACCACTTTACGACCTCAACCCCCATTAAGAGCCACTCTCACTAAACTTCACATAGACACCTCTAACCTAGGGTTTCATTCAAGGTATGATAAAAATAAATAGAATAGATATCTCAAATAAATTATACATGAATCCATAATCAATAATCATAATCATTAATCATACACAAGGTCTCTCTAGGTCTTACCATCAAGATACATGAATGAATCCACTTCCAAATATAGTAACCACTGGATTTATTTACATCAGAACATAAATAAATATATATAAGTATGAATCAAATTAAATCAGGCCTTAGAGATCCCAAAACATAGAATCAACAAACTCAGACCAAATACAAGCCTCTAGTAATTCACCCAGAAACCGTATAGATCTAAACTGGGCCAAACAAGACCAAAACCCAAAAATTGTGCATCTGACACTTCTTGTTTTGCATATGAAACTTATTTCTACAAGCATGACACTTATTTCTGTACTTTTGTTCATTGCAAATGCACATATGAAATAGAACTCATGCAAACATGAAAAGGGGTTTCAGGCTCCAAATTGGGCATCACTTCGGACCTAGAAGTGAAATCAGGGAAAAACCCAATTGAGGGATTCTTGTTTCCCTTCTATAATACCCTTCAATTTTACTTTAAGGCTCATACATAAATTACAAGACACTAAACTCTAAAATCAGTTACTTAAAACTCCATTTGGAGAGGTGTTTACAACATAATCCTAATTCTAAGAATCAAAAGAATGAATCACACTCAGACCTCATAAAAATATAATAACTAAATCATTTTATTTCTTACAAAAATCAATCAAAGGAAAGTTCATTCATTTTCATAATTACCCTAAAACATTCCATAAAAAAACCATAAAGAAAGAGAAAGAATTCAATGCCATTCCCAACACAAACATAACCAACAACCAAAATAATAACAAACTACATTAAAATATATTGAAAACATATATTTTCTTTTTCCAAAACAAAGAGAAATAATTTAGAAATAATGGGTATTCAAACCCTACCTTGGATCCTATGGAGACAACAAAGAAATGAAGAAGAAACAAAAAGATTGAAGCATGAAAACTATCTATGCACAACCATAAATTATTTCAATAAAAAACAAGGCATAAATAAAAAAAATTACAACAATATCTTCAATAAAAAATCCTAGGAAAATGCCAAAACAAGCCCTCCCCTATTTTCAGAAACAATGGACAATTGTTTTCCCAAAAGCCATCTCCCACAAATGCAAATCAATCTCTAAAAAATCCAACAAAAGTTCCCTAAAATGAATAGAATTCCTCAAAAATCCCAAGAAAAACTGATAAAATTCCATGACAAAATCCATCTACGGGAATACCAACCAACCACAAAAATTAATTTAATAAAATATTTCATAATCAAAGGCTAACTCATAAATGAATAACTAAATTCCCACCAAACAAAACAATAAAATAACATAACCAAAATATAAATATCATCTCCACTCCAAAGTAATTTCATAATTAAAATTTTATGTTATTTATTATACCACCACCACTTTATAGTCACACATTGATAGGCTCATATATTACAAAATTAGAGAAAATAATAACAGTAATAATAATCATAAATACTCACACCATAATGATATTATCAACTAAAAAGTATTAATAAAGATGCAACACATGAATGTACATGGACATGGCAAAGATATAGAAGAACATTCAACACACCACTAAAGAAAACTAACTCAGGGATACAAATGTTGCCTTTACGGGAAATCAAACACATAAACTCAAGACCAAAGATGATTGTTCTAGTACAAGATAATTATTAGGGCTAACTCAACTTGGGCCTGTTGGTGTGTCCAAATGATTACTCCAAAATCCCTCTATGAGAGGCCAATCTCAATCTTCAAGGCCTTGGATTATTGGACCAACTGATAGAGTAATGTTTAGATAAGGAACAAGTCATACTCTCTACACTTTAGGCTATATTAAACCAAGGTGGGTATGCCTTACAACATCTTTGAATATTTTTTAGGCTTATGCGATACTACAACATATATGTTCTCAGACTATTATTTGAGAAAGTAAAGTTTAAACCTTATGGGATGAGAACTTTATCCTTAGACAATTCTGATCACAATGAGAACTAACTATCATATATACTTGAAATAAAAACTGATAAAATGAAAGAGTTACTATATTATTTTATAAAACTTTTTTTTTTCATAATCAACAACACAACACCATGATTAGTGCCTTGTCCATTGGGCTAGTTATTGCAATATAATATATGCAAGTTCTACTTCATCTCTTTTCTTAATATGATTGATACCTGATATCAGTCACAACATGAAATTAATTTCACAACTGTATCTCAGTACTTTGAATAAATGTAATGCCCACCAAAATACCCTAGATAAATACACTAACTAACATGCAAAATAGATATAACAATTTTTTTTAAACATCTATACATGCATCCAATATAATGCAATAACATACATTGACTTGATACACAACTACTCATCACAAATATAATCACCAATCATGTTATGCAAGGGGAAATGAAATACAATACATCAATAATCATCTATCTCCCCTAGGGTATCTCAACTCCACTACTTAAAATACACACTTAACAATTCCTAATTATGATATCATTTAACTTCCATAATCCATGTGCAATATAACTTACTATCATTAATTCCTTTCACATAATCATATATGATCGATTACTTTATCCTAGAATGATTACATCCATTTATGAATACTCAGTCCATACCATAAGGTTGATTTTAAAGAACCAATACCAAATGTTCCTAATCCCAACCATTCTTTTATTTTAATATCAAATAACCATTTCAATACCAATTACCACATTATTAAACCATAGCAATATGGACTAATTATATCATCACACACATAGCACTAAGTACACATCCATAGATTCAATATCCACTAATCTTATTATTAAACATTCTCAAGATACACATGATACATCATTTTGCCTAATAACATCTACTAGATACATGAATACAATGTCTTTTACATCAATGAGTATAACTCTCTAAATACAGTTACATCAAGGATAATACCAATACATATGTCAAATGAATCATATTATAATAAACTACTACAAATATCCATCCACGAGATACAACGATAGAATCCACATCCATGCATAAGAGAGCATCCAACAAAGAACATCCTAATGGAAGAAAGGCACCAACTACTCAACCCTATGGAACCAAAGGAACCACCCCCCATTCTAGGAGATGACACAAGATCCCACACACACTCTAGACCTAAAATGCTACCTATCAACCAAAGAGGAACAACTCTAACAAAACCAAGGAAAACATACCAAACAACCAATAAACCTCCAAAGGTGACTCAACAACAAGACATAAGGAACTAGGACTAACATGTAGGGAAAGAGTGTCATCACATGCTACCACATAGGATACACAAGCAGAGCCATCCCAACCTTTGAGTAAATCAAGAGAGTTTGGTTTACCTGGTTACCAGATCTACCACCCCACTCTGGTCTTTGTTCCATGAGATGGGTATTACAAAACACATTAATTATCATGCTTAGATGAGTTACTATACCCAACCCACCTAATATTAATTATTATGCTATCACTTGTCAAATTACAATAGAAAACCTCTAATGAGCTATCCAAATGGTCTAGACCCTGATTCTAGTACTCAATAATCCTAGCAATCTATTCCTCGTGACCTTGAAAGACTCACGAAAGCCCACTCCCCTAACTATGCACCTAGGTCTTAGCAACACATGAAATCAAACAAGGAAGCTCTCAAAACACTAACTGACTAACCAAGATAGAATATCATAAGTGCACATGAACCAATAATGTATAGCACATAGGTCACATAAACCACACAACATCATAGAGGAAAGAATCCATAGCAAGACATCACTCCTCTTTCAATAATACAAATGATCAAATAACTCATCAAAAAATTACTCCGGATATACCAGAGTCACTGAAGACCAAGACATAGCCTTTGGACAAACATCATAACGATTTGAGAAAACTAGTATAACCAACTGAAATTCTAAAAACATAAAAAACAGATCTAGAAATAAAAAATACCTAGTTTAGCGCATACACATGACTGTGCAATGCATATACCTAACTGTACAATGCTTCTGCAAAATCTTGCAACACATTTACTCAAGCTTACAATGCACATACATAAAGTTTAAAAAATTCTACAAGGTTCCAACATATTTGAATTGTTCTGCAACACATATGAGAAACAAAACAACACATTTGACAAGTAAAACAATGCATATACTTAACTAAATAGTGCATATGTCCTTTTTAGCACATTTACTAAAAAAAATCAGATGAAAACATGAAACTTCTGGGAATAAAATAAAATTAGTTAAGTATAAAAATTTTACAAATAAAGGCTTAAAAGAGATGCCCAGATCATAGGAAACAAATGATATAAACAAAACACCAAGCCATAAACCATAGTAAAAGATTTCCCAAAAATGGTTGACACGATATTGAGCCAGGACACAGAAAAATTACAGAGATTAAAATGAATTCCCGACTCCCTCTAGCATACAATAAAATTGTATAACAAGGCCAAGTCTTAGTTCCTATCCAAAGAATTAATCACAGGTAGCCAAAACTACAAGACAGTAATACATAGACAATATATGCAGTGCCGACCATTCATAGTTGAGCACAACATAATACAAATTCCCTCCGATCTAATATAGTTTCAACTATAGTATATAATCCACATGACATAAATTAAAACTTTAAACTATACAAACTGTAGTCACATAAATCTGTCCACTTAATTAAATGAATACTTAGTATTTATTTGATTATTTAACCATCAATTAATAATTAATTAAATTAATATGTTTAATTAATTCATCTTAACCCTCTTCTCCTATTAATTAAATAAATTATTCAATTTATTTGATTTAATTCACTTAACCAAATTCAGACCATTAATTAAATAAATAAATCATATTTATTTAATTAAATATTCTCTCACATTTAAATAAATTAATATTTATTTAAATCCCCCAAAATCCCACCTCTCACATTTAAATAAATTAACATTTATTTAAATCACCTTTATCCTCTACCCACTTGCATTTTCCTACAAATGCAAGTTGCACAATTATTTTAAATAAATAATTTATTTAAATCACCTTTATCCTCCACCCACTTGCATTTTCCTACAAATGCAAGTTGCACAACTATTTTAAATAAATCATTTATTTAAATCACCTTTATCCTCCACCCACTTGCATTTTCCTACAAATGCAAGTTGCACAACTATTTTAAATAAATTATTTATTTAAAATCCTATTTATCCTCACCCACTTGAAACCTGTAATGGTTTCCTTTAAAGTCTTCAAACTTGATGGCTTTAAAGTCTTCAAACTTGATGGCTTCCTTCTATAGTCTTCTTAAGCCTTTAATGGTTTCCCTTAAAGTCTTCAAACTTGATGGTTTTAAAGTCTTCAAACTTAATGGCTTCCCTTAAAGTCTTCTTAAGACTTTAATGGTTTTCCTTAAAGTCTTCAAGCCTTTAATGGTTTCCCTCAAAGTCTTCGAGCATTTTAATGCTTTATCTTCCTTTTTCTCATTTAAATAAATTAATATTTATTTGAATATTTATCCAAATGCAAATTACACCATTTAATTGAAATAAATGATTTTATTTTAATTGAAAATACCAAAATTCCTCCCACTTGCATTTTCCTACAAAATCCACTTGCATGCCTAAACCCCTTCTAGATTCTTCTAAACCCTTCCTAATTAACCTAATCCATCCCCTAAATATTGTCACATTCCTAAGCAAATTGGAGTCACTTCTCAAAGACTCCAAAGTCTTTGAAAATCAATTAATGCTTTGTGTGTTCAACAAATTAACCTCTAAAGTCTTCCAAACCACTTATGGCTCTTACATGACCATTAATGGTTAATTCCACTTGCACCCATGGTTAAGGACTTTGACCCCTAACTTAACCCTCATGTAACCCATGTGTCTCTTCAAAGCATTTATTCCTTTGACTAAGGTAACCATCATGTCCCCTCAAGCATTTAATGCTCCTTATCTCTCCTCTCAAGCCTCCTCATGGTGACACTTGTCAACATGGGATTGGGTTGAAAGTCTCACATGGATTGAATATCTTTCAATCCTAACCCTTGTTAAGATTACTCAATCTTAACCCTTCATTTCCCCATTTCTTCTATAAATAGAACCCTTCTCCTCAAGCAAAGAAAGAAGCATTAGAGTATTGTTGTTATACTGGTATTAGCATAGAGCTTTCTCATAGCATCACTATCTACACTTGCATAACATTTGCTTATCATATTCAACTATCTTGAATCTCCATATGGCATCCATGGCTAGTGCTAAAAGATGAGAGCTACACTCATTTGGGACTTGGAGAGGAGAGGAACAAGGGAGGAGCAACTATGAGCATCTTGATTAGCTATTTTATTCTATGTTTATATGCTTTCTATTTCATGCTTAATATCTCTCTTGATATGCCTGTTTAGGATAATCTTTTGTTGCTAACACTAACGTTTGTTTCTTGTGCTCTTGTGTGTGTTGCCATCAAACAGATTTTCCAATCCTTTTTGTAGAGCATCATTTGGTGAACCCGACGTGAATCCAAACACCACAAAGATCAACTTTTTTTTTAACCAATAACATGTTTGAATGTTGAAAATGTCACACAGGTTGCACTTTTGACATTGTTTTGGCGCGTTTGACATTGTTTTGGTGCTATTCACCTTGTTTCAGCGCTTTTCCCTTCTTTGTCTTTCCCTTTCTTTTAGTGCATTTGTGTTAAATAGCGCCTCTGTTCAAATGCAGACTAGCGCTATTGTAACAGAATGTTGTACAAATCACCTTGTAACCAAAAAAAATAAAAATTAGGCTTGTAGAAGCCCACCAAAACATGCAGATTTTTCTAACTAATTGTCTTTTATGCAGGTTCTAATCTTTTTGTGCAGGGGAAGGAGTTAGTTTAAATGCTTTAAAAGTTTCTTTTTTACTTTCTTTCAATAAAAGTTGGTTAAAAAGAATCCATTTTTCCTTCTTGCACAAGTTAAAATAAACCTCACATTTTATTTTAGAGTGCATAAAATGAACCTCAAACTTGTTTTTGGTGCTTAAAAAGAAAATTCATCTTTCTTTATTGCAAAGTAAAAAAAAACAACAAACTTCAAAATTTTGCTTTCATTGCAAGTTAGGGATACATTTTGTTTTGGTGCTTAAAATCAACAAAACAAATTTTCTTTCTTACATCAAACTTAAAAATCACAAGCCACACTTCAATTTTTGGGCAAATAAAAAGAACAATCCACTTGTTTTGATTTTTGCAAAAACAAATTTTACTTCAAGCAAACGTGTTTTTCTTTAAGTTGACCAGGATTTCCGAATTCTAGGTTACAAAACACATTGCATTTGAAGTTAAAAAGAACACCATGGCTATTGGAGCAACATCTCCAAATAGTTAGATCACATTGCAATGACAGTTTAAAAAGAACAAGTGTTTTTCGTGCTTGACACACTTGTGCAAAGAGTTGGTCGAGTGGTCCTACTTCTAACACACACTATCCTCTCCCTTGGCTTTCATGGTCCTAGGTGCAAGAGAAAAGTGTTAGTAACACTCAAAATTTTATCTTTTTAAGAGAGGCCTGCCAAGGGATCGATACTCTTGGGAACGACCTCGAGCGGTAAATCCTTCGAGCCGCTATAGAAATCAGGTGAGAGCGAAAGCTGTAGCCTTGGGTATAGCTGTTCCTACAGTGTAACTGGCCAAAAGGACAAATGGGCCCCACCACCAGTTACGAGGCTCTTAAGTGAGTCACTGCAGAATGAACTTATGTCCAAAAACATCGAACATGACTAAACACCTTTTAGTAATAGCCCACCCATTCTATTGATTGAGGATATTTGCGATATAATTTAGTGCAAGAGCATAGATGGTTTTGCTCCCAAGATACTCACCATACATATTTCCTTGAGTAGAAACATAGCTTTTTGAAAAGTCACTTGTGGCTTGATAAAAGTGGTGACTCCCCCATCATAGGGATCATCTATTTGTTATGCTCATGCAAGACTTAGTATATCACATCCTTACCTGCCACGACGGGATTCATAAGGTATGTAGTACCAAAGTCGAAGAAATATCAAGATGTGGGCTAAATTTATCACAACTGGCCATTTGACCTTAGGGATAAAAAGTGTTTGAAGTGTGTTCATTTTAAAGACCAAGTACAAATTGAGCCGACTTCAGGCTTTGGAAATACACCTTAAAATACATCTAAAGGAAGGGTCATATACAAGTCCAAAGATTGGGTTGATCTAGACCCATACTCATTTGTGCCTTTTAGGCAACATTCTTGTGTTTGTGTGCTTGCTTTGTTTTCTTGTCAAATAAAAATCAGAAAATCACTTCCCAAAAACAAAGTATTCATCCAACCAAACATCTGTCAAAACAACCAAAAACATCAAAAACAAGGTACAAACAACAAAAAGTCAAATTTTATGACCATTCTTCACATCTTGCGAAAGAAGAAGCGTCATCAGAATATCAACTTGAAAAGAAGACCATTAAGCTCAAAGGCTTTGATCAAAAGGAGGAAATTCTTCTATATCAATCGACAAATCTTTGTCTCCCATAGAGTCTTTCTACATCGCATGCGTCTATACCTTCAAGGTAAAACAAACGAATTTGATTCAGAATCATTGAACCGCAGAGCTTTTATGCAATATAGAGCTCTGAGTTATCACAAAAATCAAGGAGGAAAGATTAATCCCAACTTTTTCCCCAACATCTGCATCACCTACAACACAGCTTGAGAAATACCTCCAACACCTGAAAGCGAAGAGGTAGAGTTCGTTCCATTTGTAACACAAAGCTTTTATTGAAGTTGAAAACACTTTCATCCATCATCTTTCTCATCCATCATCATTTCATCATCAATCCATTCCAACTCTCAAAACATTAAGAGGTTCTTGTCCCAAAGTTCTCTTTTAGATATTGCTTGACATCAAACACATCACATCACTTTTTAGATTGTTTCTACATCTAGGATAAACTCATCCTAAGAAACACATCTACGCAGGTTAAAACTAGTTCATGAGTGAATCCTCTCATTACTAGGTAGTTAAATCTATAACACATCTTAGATTTCTCTACACCTTATCACATCCAATCTTATCAAACAAGCAAGCAATTCAAAGAAGGAATTTCGGTTACATCTACCTTAAAAGTGCTAGAGATCCACATACAACACAATTCACCAACCATCAACCTCTCATTTCATCAAAACTCATCATCATTTTCACTCAACTTCAACAAAGACTCATAAACAAAATGGCTCAAACCCGATCACAGTCAAGGCAACGAGAAATAGAAATTGAAGAAGAAGAAGAGGAAAATCTCAATGAATTTCAAGAAGCACTTGGGGAAAATGCAGATGACGAAAACCCAAGTACTCCCACTCCTGCAACAATAGAAAGGGCTCAGCATAACCCTCTCTTTAACAAACTTTTTGACGAAATACTTAGGAGCAATGCGGATGCTCACTTCTTAAGACTCGCTCAAGAAGGAGAAAAACTCCCCTTTGACTTTGATCTTGCCCAATTAAGACAAGCATCAGAAAGACAAAGTCGCCATGAAGAGGAAAGAGGTAGAGATCCCATCAGATATAACATTCCTCGAGGTAACCCACCACCTCCTCCTCCAAATGAAATGGAGATGTTGCGGCAACAAGTCGAGACTCTCGCCCAACAGCTTCATAGTGGTGTCAAGATTAACCAATTCTCCCTCAATGACATCTGTCCCTATCCTTTTGACAGGAATCTTTACATGCCACCCTTTCCAAGAGGATTCGAAACACCCAAATTTGAAAAATATAGAGGAAAGGGATATCCTCGTGATCATGTCAGAGAATTTCATTCCACTTGTCTTGAAGTGGCATATGAAGACACCTACCTAATGCGCCTTTTTCCCCAAAGCTTGGGAGGAACAACCACATCATGGTTTTCTCGACTACCAGGTGGCATTAGGACATTTGAGGAACTCATCCAGAAGTTCCTAGCTCATTACTCTCATAACATTGAACGCGACATCACCATGGCGGATCTGTGCAACACCAAACAAAAACCAGGTGAACAATTCTCAGTATTCCTGCAATGATGGCGTCAAATGTCTAGCAAACGTTCTCTTCAGTTACCTGAACGAGAACTAGTGGAAATATTCATTTCCAACTTAAACGAAGAAATGGAATTTCACCTGGATGTCAAAGACACAAACTCTTTTAATGATATGATCACCAAGGGTTTAAAATGTGAACGAGCACTCATCAAGAAAGGACTCATAAAAATCTTTAACGAACCAAAAGATGGTCCTCGCCCACGCTTCAACAGTGATAAACCAAACTTCTGGAATAAAAACAAGAATATCATCAACGATGGGGTTGTGGATGCCCGGACTATCCAAAATGCACAACCTGTGGTTCGGTTTGCAGGACAAAATCCTCCACCTCAGAATAACACAAATGTTCCATCCAATCAAGGTCGCATCACATCTCATGATGAACCTAGACCTCGTCAGCAAAAACAGAAACACACATACACTCCCTTAGGGGAACCCATTGAAACAGTGTTGCGACAACTCCTCTCTCAAAATTTGGTCACTCTACCTAAGCTATCAAACTATGAGCCTCAAGTCAAACCAACATGGTGGAGAGATACTGAACACTGTGAATTCCATCAAGGAAGAGGGCACAAGACAAGTAATTGTCACCGATTGAAAGATCTCATTCAGGATCTTATTGATCGAGGAGAAATTGAAATTGAAGGACATAACCCTAAAACAACCAATAATGATCATTTGATGTTAAAAAATCCACTTCCATCACAAGATCAAAGGGATCCTTCCACTTCTAGGTGAGGCACTAATACCACTGATTATACGCAGGCTGCGTATAATTACACTGTAAATCATCTATATGATGCCAATGAACAAATTGCAACTATAACCTTCAAAAATCCCAACTCAAATTGCAATGTTGTTACGCGTCGCGGCAAAGTTACCATCAAGGTAGCTCCACAAGGCACCACCTCCATCCCAAAGCAGTACAATCTTGTGGAACAATTAGACAAAACCCCTGCACTTATATCCATTTTAGAGCTTCTGTGCCTATCACCCTCTCATAAAACTATCTTGGATCAAGCACTCCAAGAGGCGTCAGTCCCTGCAAATCTGAATACAGACCAATTTCAAGCCATGGTTGGAAGTCTAAAGTCATCACCTTGTCTCACTTTTTCTGAAAGTGAACAACTCTTCCTTCCAACAACTGCATAATGCCTCACTCCACATCGAAGGATTTATCAACTAGCATAGGATCAAGCGAGTCTTGATCGATAATGGAGCAGGCCTAAATATTTGTACACTGTAGTTGGTCATAGCATTGGGATATGCGGTAGAATCAGTGGATCCTCATCAGAAGATCACAATCAAAGCCTATGACGATGTGGAGCGTTCATCCAAAGGAGCAGTGGTACTACCAATCCGAGTGGGCCCCGTGGTAAAGCACATCATTTGTCAAGCTCTGGACCTTCCTCTGCCATATAATCTATTGTTAGGAAGACCTTGGATACATGCCATGCAAGCCGTTCCATCTACCTACCATCAATGTATCAAGTTCCCACATAACGGTGTAGAGATCACAATCCTGGGCGATGCAAATCCCTTTGCATTTTGCCATAATATCAGCCATCAACCAGAGATTACCGTTCCTAATAATAGAGAAGCCATTTCCTCCACATCATATATAAGTCCCGCCTCTCTTGCCAGTTCAAACACCACTATACCGAAGCAAGAAAAGCTTAAGATGAAGATCACAGAGGAAGGTCCTGGGGAATACAACTTGAGTCAACTCTTTTGTGTGGGACAAATGCCCACTTCTCCTAGAACTCATGGTAAACCACAACAGGTACTCCAACAACCACTAAACATACCAGCATGTGCCTTGACGCCTTTCATTCTTGGAAAGAGTCAAGAGGAAGAAACCCAAGATGAGGACTTAGCAAAATGGATCTATAAAGATCCCATCACCACGGATCTACCACAAGTTAAACTTCCTATGGATCAGTATGACAAAGGCCTCCTCATTATGCAAAGAATGGGGTATGATGGTCAGAGTGCTTTGGGATATTGCAAACAAGGACGACATGAACCTCTACTACCAGAATTCAAACCCAAAGGTAATACAGGCCTAGGCTTTGAAAAGGAGATATTTCCTAAGCTCAAATTCAAAGGAAAACCCAACAAACCATTATGTCAGCCTACTGCCAAAATGCCACCTTTCATTATCAAAGCGGCATCAAGAACCATCCCAACTGCCCCATCGAGGCTCAGAATCCCAACACAGCCATCACCAATGCCAATCATCCCACCACTCAAACCAATAATCTCATTCGCAGCAGCCATTACATCCATAGTACCATTAGCAACAGCAACTGTGTCAGAACCCGCAGCAGCATCTATAGCACCAGCAGTTCCAGCAGAAGCAACTGAGTCAATATTACCGATACTCCCCGTACTAGATTCCTTGATCCCCATCAATCTTCTTGCAACACCGATCACTATAAAGGTACATCAACCAATCACACCTGCAGTATTTAACTCAAAAGACATCCCAGTATGGTATAGTAATCGGATGCTGGAAAGTGACTTAGAGACCGACTCGCATGAATGGGAATTTGATTCTGTACAGCTTAACAC
Organism: Cryptomeria japonica; assembly: GCF_030272615.1. Classification (NCBI taxonomy): domain Eukaryota; kingdom Viridiplantae; phylum Streptophyta; class Pinopsida; order Cupressales; family Cupressaceae; genus Cryptomeria; species Cryptomeria japonica. The sequence continues at coordinate 251,853,015 of NC_081406.1, forward strand.
TTCAGATGAGGAAGACACATCACCACCTCCACCACGTAAAGACATCCCTGTTTACGGAGAAGCACAGATAAAACCCACTTGGGTTCCTGAACTGGAAACATCTTCCACAGACCCTACATCTCATCCTACGCCTGATTCTGACAGGGAGAGTACCATTAATGACCTTCACCATAACGTCTTAACCCTCACTGATACATCTAATGCACTTAACCTAATCGATGAAGTAATGCCCATTATCCACCCTGAACTCATCGAATGGAACCAACCAAATTCCCCATGTCTTGACCTCTTCCAGAACGATGAGGCCATCATTTACTTTTTAGAATTAAGGGATAACCTACCAAGCGGGGATCACAAAGCTGGATTCGCCATTGAACTTAATAGCGCAGCATACTTCGGGGCGGATGCCAAACCTTTCAGCTGCAAAAATATAACAATAAAACATGGATCTTCTAGTGAAAACCACACTATGGCACTATTTGATCCAACAAAAGTAAAAAGAAAGAGCGTATCCAATGGTGAAAACCTCTCTGAGGCACCTGAGGATGAAGGGTTTGACATTCTCCCTGATAGTGCACAACAGGAATGATCAATAATTCTCATCGAGAAAACCAAAGAGTACAATGTGGTGACTCCTGAAAATCCTCATATTATACATCTGGCATCTCTTCTCACTCCAGAGGAACAGCCTAAATTTATAGAGTTCTTCCAGAAGTGTCAGATCAACTTCGCATGGTCATATGCAGACATGCCTGGGCTTGATCCTGATTTAGTCATGCATCACCTCACCGTAGCAGAAGGAGCCAAACCTGTCAAGCAGAAGCTTCATAAGATGCATCCTTAGATTGCAGTACTAGTCAAAACAGAACTCAAGAAACTCCTAGACGTTGGTTTCATTAGACCAATTGATTATGCGGAGTGGATCTCCAATATTGTGCCTATTGGCAAACCAAAAGGGGGCATCCACATTTGTACTGACTTCAGAGATCTGAATAAGGCATGTCCTAAGGATGACTTCCCCCTTCCAAATATCAACATCATAGTGGATCTGACAGCAGGACATGCCATGCTTTCACTCATGGATGGCTTTTCAGGATACAATCAGATAAAGATCGCACCAGAAGATCAGCATAAGATAGCCTTCACCTATCCATGGGGCACATATTGCTGGAATGTAATGCCTTTCGGTCTCAAGAATGCAGGAGCAACCTATCAGAGAGCAATGACCACCATCTTCCATGACATGATGCATACCATGATGGAAGATTATGTGGATGACTTACTAGCAAAATCACTCACCAGAGAAGGACATCTCCACATCTTAGATAAAATCTTTGATAGACTGGAACAATACCATGTTCGACTCAACCCAAAGAAATGTGTCTTTGGAGTAACCTCCGGGAAACTTCTAGGATACATTGTCTCAAGAAAAGGTATTGAGGTCGATCCAGCAAAAGTTAAGGCAATCATGGACATGCCACCACCACAGAATATCAGTCAGCTAAGGACATTACAAGGACGCCTTCAATCCATTCGAAGATTCATCGCACAATTGGCTGATAAGTGTCACCCATTTACACATCTACTACACAAGAACATCCGCTTTCAGTGGGATGCCTGATGCCAACAAGCATTTTAGATGCTTAAAGACTATCTCATGAATCCACCATTGCTGATGCCACCAGATCCAAGTAGACCATTGTTACTCTATATCTCGGCAACAAGTACAGCATTGGGTGTACTACTGGCACAACATAATGCAGAAGGCAAAGAGTGTGCTGTATACTACATCTCTCGCACACTGGTGGGCTATGAACTCAATTACACACCTATTGAGCGAGCTTGCCTAGCAGTAATCCTAGCAGCTACTAAATTGAGGCACTATTTGTTGACACATAAGGTACAGCTCATTGCAAAGATTGATCCACTCAAATATTTACTTAGCAAAGTAGCCTTGACAGGTCGCTTGGCCAAATGGGTGATGATTCTAAGTGAATTTGACATTGAGTATGTGGACCGAAAGGCTATCAAAGGTCAAGTTATTGCAGATCAGTTGGCCGATGCACCCCTCACAGGCGATCATTCTCTTATTTCCAATTTTCCAGATGAAGAGATATTCATGATCACAACAGCACATCCATGGAAACTATATTTTGATGGGTCATACACTAGGCATGGCTCGGGGGCAGGCATTCTGTTTATCATACCTCAAGGTGACAACATCCCGAAGTCTTACAGGCTCACATTTCCATGCACCAACAACATAGCAGAGTATGAGGCCTTGATCACAGGACTCAGGCTAGCCATACAATGGAAATTAGAAGAACTAAAAGTATATGGCGATTCCCAACTAGTCATTCGACAAGCAACAGATGAATATCAGACCAAAGATGATAAACTCATGCCATATAAGCAAATGATAGACAGTCTAAAGACATCATTTACTACTATCACTTTTGAGCAGATACCAAGAGATCAGAATCGAGCTGCTGATGCCATGGCTACCATCGCATCTCTCCTAGATCTTCCACAAAATTCAACACGCTACGAGTTCTTGTTAGAACAACTTTGGATCCCCGCTTATGATATCCCTAAATCCGAGATGATATGTCACCTTGTCGGTTCTGAATCCACCTGGTACGGTGAGTTCTACACCTATCTTCGCGATCATACCCTTCCTCCCAACCAATCGAATAACCAACGAAAAACCTTCATTCGCCAAACTGCTCGATATACCATTATTGCCGAAACCCTATACCAATGCGGTCTTGATGGTACTCTCCTTCGATGTCTGGAACAAGATGAGATAACAAAGGCTTTGGAAGAGGTACATGAAGGAATTTGCAGGACTCATTCAAGTGGTCCATCACTAGCCAAGAAACTCCTGCGAGCTGGATATTATTGGCCATCTATGGAAAAAGATTCCTACTACTTTGTCAGGAAGTGCAAGAAATGCCAAGTTCATGGTGACCTGATACATGCACCGGCTCAGGAACTTCAACCAATCACGACACCATGGCCTTTTTGTCAATGGGGCCTTGACCTTGTGGGTAAGATTCATCCATCTTCATCTAATGGCCATAAATTCATTATTACCGCCACCGAATATTTCATAAAGTGGATCGAAGCTGTTCCACTTACCCAAGTCACCGGCAAGCAGATCGCTTCATTCATCCTCAAATACATCATTTGCCGGTATGGTGTACCCATGTCCATCATCACAGATAATGGTCTTCCTTTCAAAAATTAGGATGTCCGTGAACTTTGTGAGAAATTTCATATCCAACACCGCTTTTCCACCCCCTATTACCCACAAGGCAATGGTCAGGCCGAAGCATCCAATAAAAACATATTGAGGATCCTAAAGAAAACAGTCAATGATGCCAACCATGATTGGCATGTTCAACTCAATCCAGTGCTATGGGCATATCGAACTAGCATTCGAACCCCTACAGGTGCAACTCCTTATTCATTGGTCTATGATGCAGAAGCTATCTTACCTATTGAAGTCGAGATCCCATCACTACAGGTTTCCTTGCACAATCTCATCGATGATGAAGCCTACAGAGTATCCCGTCTTCAGGACTTGGAGCTACTTGATGAGAAGCGACAAGCTGCACACAATCACCTCAAAGCCTATCAGCAGCGCATGAGCAGAAGCTACAATCACCAAGTTAGACCTCGTACATTTGAGGTAGGAGATCTTGTTCTTCGAGAGAATCCTCGCAACCAACCAAACAAAGAACATCAGGGCAAGTTTGAATCGGACTGGCTAGGCCCATATGTTGTCACTACTGTGTTCGGGTCTGGGGCATATTAGTTGGCTACATCAGAGGGAGAACCACTTGCAGATCCAATTAACAGCATGCACCTCAAACGGTTTTATACCTAAGGTGTACAGAGCATTAGGCTCCCCTGCATACCAGAAAATACCAAAAACATTCAGAAAAATGTCCTGAAGAAAATACAAAAACATTCAAAAAAAGTAAAGAAAAATCATGCATCCAAATGGTGAACAACCACTCCGGTGGCACCTTGGGTAAGTACGGTGGTGAAAACCTGGCAAACAGGCACCACTCATAAAGGCTATGGCTCCATTGTCTTTCAGACTTGTTGCGATCGCATCTACTTCATACATACATCCATCCATCCAAAACCATGGCTTGTTATTTCTCTGCAATTATGATAAATACTTCATGCGTCTAAGCATCCCGCTTTTTCATAGTCATGTCTAAACTTGGGGGCAATACCCTTAAAATCTAGATGATGGAAGTGGATTCTACATTACTGGTGATTCATTGGCAAAAACATTCAAAAATGTCTCACAAAAATCAAAAAAAAAAAAAAACATTCAAAAATGTCTCACAAAATACCAAAAACATTCAAAAACAATACAAAGTCCAAAAACAACGAAAAAACATCAAAAATCACACAAAAACATGGCAACACATTGTACATACCCATCTGAGCAGATCCCAAACAAACATTGCGACATACTCCAAACACATGACCACTTATCAATCAAACCAAACAGTCAATTTCAAACACGCAAACTATCTTCAACAAGGATGTATCCTTCCTTACCAAAACAAAGACAAGATGACATTTTCTTTGACAAGAAAATTCTTTTTACGCTATCAAATACTTGGTTGATTTATGGTATAGTAATTTATATCGGGATCTTTCAGCATTATTTTGTATCGTTTGCACATTATTTCGATGAAGTTCTGGGGCATGCACTAATGGTGTCTACGTGGGAATTTCACTAAGCTATGTGATCATAGGCAAAAATACAGTCATAGATCACTATGGCTTGCTGACTACAGTGTATACCTCGACCATATGAGCATGAACTATTACCAAGGATCCATATTCTTTATTCTTTATGTATATACTGTTTGTTTGCAGGTACAATGCTCTTTCTTCGGTTCCTCCTACCTCATCCAAACTGGATAAAGGTTTTTATCTCTTAGTATGGTATGCACTTGTCTCAGGATATGATCAGTCTAAGATCAAGGAGGACGATCCAAGTCATACATGAAAGGAGATAATCCTTGTCTGTTTCGCAAGCAATACTCTGGTCAACTTGATCCATTATATCAAGTTGCTTGTATTAACTTGCTATATCAAAATTCATGTAAGAAATACTCTGGTCATCTTGAATCTTTATGTCAAGTTGCTTGTATTTTCTTACAACATTTTAAAGCTCAATGATGAAAAATAAAGGACCATGGATCGTCATTCCATCTCATCTATATATATTGCATTTCGTTGCATTCCATCCATCCATACATTCATAAATAGCTGCATATCATTTATACATAGTAATGACAATGGACACTCTATTTTCCTCTTCTTCCATAGGAATGTAATAGGTCCTCCATTTCTTCTATCTAACATTGAACCCCCCCCTCACCCTCCCCATCTCGATAATCAGCATCACATACCCTACATAGTTTCTCAATCAACCCAATCAAGCCACGTTCATCACCATCCATCTCTAAATAGGAGGGATTGTGTTTCCTATCCTAAGTCATCCAATAAGTCAAGAAAGTTACTCTATCTGCATAGGTACATCGACTCCCACACACCTAGACTATCAATAGATACTCTGATCAAGTATCTTCGGGTCTCAACAGGTAATCGATTATGGTAATCCTCGACTACATCAGGCATTTATCATAATGACCTAGTCTCAACGGGGTTGCCATGATTTTCCACAACCATCCATCACACGCACACACTATCAATTGATCAACCAATCAAACACAATCCAATGGACAATTACATCAATTGTCTAAGTCTCAACGAGTATTTTGCTTCATATACCTTGACTTCATCGGGCAATTACATCAATTGTTTAAGTCACATCAGGTCACTTTGATTCACTTACTCAGACTTTATCATGTCCAAGTGACCAACTAACATCAACTGTCACGCTTTGACTTGACCGGGGCAATTAAACCGATTGCACCAGATTGTCCAACCAATTTTGATCAATTGTATAGCATTAATCCAAACCCCACACTACATTTGCTATGTATCTCTTGCATGACCTCAGGGTACTTGCTGGCTTGTTGTTTCTTCATATTTACTCCATTTTCTCCCATTCTTTCATCATTAGTTCTAATTTCTTCTATTCTACCTCCCCTCCACTTTTCATTCTTTTTCGAGCGATCGCCCGATTTTTCAACAAAAAATTTGGCCCATCTCTCGAGGGGGCATACCACCCATTAAATTTACATTTTATGGGGCATTTCTTCACACCTATTTTTCTTTCTTTGAAACGACGCGATAAACTGCACCGTCTCAAAGAGGGGCAAATGTAGTCACATAAATCTGTCCACTTAATTAAATGAATACTTAGTATTTATTTGATTATTTAACCATCAATTAATAATTAATTAAATTAATATATTTAATTAATTCATCTTAACCCTCTTCTCCTATTAATTAAATAAATTATTCAATTTATTTGATTTAATTCACTTAACCAAATTCAGACCATTAATTAAATAAATAAATCATATTTATTTAATTAAATATTCTCTCACATTTAAATAAATTAATATTTATTTAAATCCCCCAAAATCCCACCTCTCACATTTAAATAAATTAACATTTATTTAAATCACCTTTATCCTCTACCCACTTGCATTTTCCTACAAATGCAAGTTGCACAATTATTTTAAATAAATAATTTATTTAAATCACCTTTATCCTCCACCCACTTGCATTTTCCTACAAATGCAAGTTGCACAATTATTTTAAATAAATAATTTATTTAAATCGCCTTTATCCTCCACCCACTTGCATTTTCCGACAAATGCAAGTTGCACAACTATTTTAAATAAATCATTTATTTAAATCACCTTTATCCTCCACCCACTTGCATTTTCCTACAAATGCAAGTTGCACAACTATTTTAAATAAATTATTTATTTAAAATCCTATTTATCCTCACCCACTTGAAACCTGTAATGGTTTCCTTTAAAGTCTTCAAACTTGATGGCTTTAAAGTCTTCAAACTTGATGGCTTCCTTCTATAGTCTTCTTAAGCCTTTAATGGTTTCCCTTAAAGTCTTCAAACTTGATGGTTTTAAAGTCTTCAAACTTAATGGCTTCCCTTAAAGTCTTCTTAAGACTTTAATGGTTTTCCTTAAAGTCTTCAAGCCTTTAATGGTTTCCCTCAAAGTCTTCGAGCATTTTAATGCTTTATCTTCCTTTTTCTCATTTAAATAAATTAATATTTATTTGAATATTTATCCAAATGCAAATTACACCATTTAATTGAAATAAATGATTTTATTTTAATTGAAAATACCAAAATTCCTCCCACTTGCATTTTCCTACAAAATCCACTTGCATGCCTAAACCCCTTCTAGATTCTTCTAAACCCTTCCTAATTAACCTAATCCATCCCCTAAATATTGTCACATTCCTAAGCAAATTGGAGTCACTTCTCAAAGACTCCAAAGTCTTTGAAAATCAATTAATGCTTTGTGTGTTCAACAAATTAACCTCTAAAGTCTTCCAAACCACTTATGGCTCTTACATGACCATTAATGGTTAATTCCACTTGCACCCATGGTTAAGGACTTTGACCCCTAACTTAACCCTCATGTAACCCATGTGTCTCTTCAAAGCATTTATTCCTTTGACTAAGGTAACCATCATGTCCCCTCAAGCATTTAATGCTCCTTATCTCTCCTCTCAAGCCTCCTCATGGTGACACTTGTCAACATGGGATTGGGTTGAAAGTCTCACATGGATTGAATATCTTTCAATCCTAACCCTTGTTAAGATTACTCAATCTTAACCCTTCATTTCCCCATTTCTTCTATAAATAGAACCCTTCTCCTCAAGCAAAGAAAGAAGCATTAGAGTATTGTTGTTATACTGGTATTAGCATAGAGCTTTCTCATAGCATCACTATCTACACTTGCATAACATTTGCTTATCATATTCAACTATCTTGAATCTCCATATGGCATCCATGGCTAGTGCTAAAAGATGAGAGCTACACTCATTTGGGACTTGGAGAGGAGAGGAACAAGGGAGGAGCAACTATGAGCATCTTGATTAGCTATTTTATTCTATGTTTATATGCTTTCTATTTCATGCTTAATATCTCTCTTGATATGCCTGTTTAGGATAATCTTTTGTTGCTAACACTAACATTTGTTTCTTGTGCTCTTGTGTGTGTTGCCATCAAACAGATTTTCTAATCCTTTTTGCAGAGCATCATTTCGAGAGATCGCCCGATTTTTTTAAAAAAATTTGGCCCATCTCTCGAGGGGGCATACCACCCATTAAATTTACATTTTATGGGGCATTTCTTCACACCTATTTTTCTTTCTTTGAAACGACGCGATAAACCGCACCGTCTCAAAGAGGGGCAAATGTAGTCACATAAATCTGTCCACTTAATTAAATGAATACTTAGTATTTATTTAATTATTTAACCATCAATTAATAATTAATTAAATTAATATTTAATTGATTCATCTTAACCCTCTTCTCCTATTAATTAAATAAATTATTCAATTTATTTGATTTAATTCACTTAACTAAATTCAGACCATTAATTAAATAAATAAATCATATTTATTTAATTAAATCTTCTCTCACATTTAAATAAATTAATATTTATTTAAATCCCCCAAAATCCCACCTCTCACATTTAAATAAATTAACATTTATTTAAATCACCTTTATCCTCCACCCACTTGTATTTTCCTACAAATGCAAGTTGCACAATTATTTTAAATAAATAATTTATTTAAATCACCTTTATCCTCCACCCACTTGTATTTTCCTACAAATGCAAGTTGCACAATTATTTTAAATAAACAATTTATTTAAATCACCTTTATCCTCCACCCACTTGTATTTTCCTACAAAAGAAAGTTGCACAACTATTTTAAATAAATTATTTATTTAAAATCCTATTTATCCTCACCCACTTGAAACCTTTAATGATTTCCCTTAAAGTATTCAAACTTGATGGCTTTAAAGTCTTCAAACTTGATGGCTTCCTTCTATAGTCTTCTTAAGACTTTAATGGTTTTCCTTAAAGTCTTCAAGCCTTTAATGGTTTCCCTCAAAGTCTTCAAGCATTTTAATGCTTTATCTTCATTTTTCTCATTTAAATAAATTAATATTTATTTGAATATTTATCCAAATGCAAATTACACCATTTAATTGAAATAAATGATTTTATTTTAATTGAAAATACCAAAATTTCTCCCACTTGCATTTTCCTACAAAATCCACTTGCATGCCTAAACCCCTTCTAGAATTTTCTAATCACTTCTAAATAACCTAACCCCTTCTCTAAACTTTGTCACATTCCTAAGCAAAAGGGAAGTCACTTCTCAAACCCTCAAAGTCTTTGATAGCCATTAAAGGCTTTCAACCTTCAACCACTAAATGGCTCAAAGTCTTTGATAACCATTGAAGGCTTTCAACCTTCAACCACTAAATGGCTCAAAGTCTTTGATAACCATTGAAGGCTTTCAACCTTCAACCACTTAATCCCCAAAGTCTCCAATAACCATTAATGGTTACCTCAAACCCTCCCACATGGTTAAAACATTTGTTTTGACTCAATCTCTACCCAACCCAAAGGTCTCATCAGGCCATTAATGCTTTGACCATGATTATCTCTTAAACATTTGCACAAAGGTTTATCCTTGGATTAACTCTTAATCCAGTGGGTAATCTTAATTTGGACTTGACCCTTAGCCTCTAGATAACCATGAGGTCTTCTCAAGCCTTTAATGCCTGCAACCTCTTCTCTCCACCCAATCCTATGTTGACACTTGTCACCATTTTATTGGTGCCAATTGTGCACATGGATCCCCAACTTTCAAACTTGGCCCTTGATTAAACCATTCAATCTTAACCCTTCATTTCCCCATTTCTTCTATAAATAGAACCCTTCTCCTCAAGCAAAAAAGAGAGAAGCATTAGAGTATTGTTGTTATACTGGCATTAGCATAGAGCTTTCTCATAGCATCACTATCTACACTTGCATAGTATTTGCTTATCATATTCAACTATCTTGAATCTCCATATGGCATCCATGGCTAGTGCTAAAAGATGAGAGCTACATTCATTTGGGACTTGGAGAGGAGAGGAACAAGGGAGGAGCAACTATGAGCATCTTGATTAGCTATTTTATTCTATGTTTATATGCTTTCTATTTCATGCTTAATATCTCTCTTGATATGCTTGTCTAGGATAATCTTTTGTTGCTAACACTAACATTTGTTTCTTGTGCTCTTGTGTGTGTTGCCATCAAACAAATTTTCTAATCCTTTTTGCAGAGCATCACAAACTATATGAATATTTTCCCCAAAACTCTCGAGAATGCGCAAAGAAGACAATCTTTTCAAATCTAAAAATGTAAGAGCAAGAAATCCTTTGACTTGGTGAAAGATGAAAATGAAAGGATAAATTTTCTAAATAAGATCCAAAAAGCCACAATCCAAACTCCTCAAAGCAATCCAAATCCAAAATCGTAAAAAAATACCTCTCGAGCCAACCCCTGTGAAATCTCAAGAAAACAAATAAATAAAAAACTAGGCCAAAACCATAGAATATGTCGGCCAATCAAAATAATAAAAAACATTATATTTCTTACCAACCTCATATAAAAAATTGATGTAAATGTAAATAAAATAATAGTTAATATACCTACCCAATAACTCAACCAATCACATGAAAGGGTAGGTAGAATAATATTTAATCAACCTAAGAAGATAAATAATAAATCAATCAATAAGATAATACTCATGGGTACAACTAACTATAAAGCCCAACAAATAATTAAATATAATAAACCAAGGGCTATATAATAGATTAAAGCCACAATAAATAATCAAAGGCTATTTAATTAATTAAATACCTAAGCCTTACAAGAGTGCACTTTCTAGATTCGATTGTGTGTAATATTTTTGCATCAACTTTTCGGATCACACTCTGTGATCCATCCTCAGGATGAAGAGAGTCAAATAAGATGAAAAGTAGAAAACTTGGAATAAGGAGGGAAAGGAGAAGTGTGGACGAAGAACGAGATATCAAGATGGTCAAACCTCAACAGAAGGACAAGAGAATATCTATATCTATATTTTTTAGATTTGTGTTTAATTTGGTTTTTCATTTTTTTCTTTATTCTCTCTGTTATTTTGATTTTGATTTTATTTCTTCTCTTGTCCTTCTGTTGAGGTTTGACCATCTTGGTATCTCATTCTTCATGCACACTTCTACTTTCCCTCTTTTTTATTCCAAGTCTACTACTTTTCATCTTATTTGACTCTCTTCATCCTGATGATGGATCACAGAGTGTGATCCAAAACATTGATGCAAAAATCCTAAACACAATCGAATCCAAAAACTATCCTCTTGTATATGATGGATTGTGGAAATCTCTTAGAACTTATCTAAGCCTTCTTATTACAAAACAATAATAATTTAATAATATCAATTGCAATTCCAAAAACCCATAAACAATAAATAATAAACATCTAATAACTATAAAGCCAGTTACCAAATATTTATTTATTTTATTATTGTCAACTATATTTGTTTCTTTTATTATCATAAACTATATAAATCTATTAATTTAATTTAACATTATTAAACTATATAAATTACTTGATTAATTAATAATTAAACCAATCAATACATACAACACTCCAAACACACCAACAAGAGACAACTCAAGAGATCACTCAACACCGAACTACAACTTGCACAAAGACTGACAAGAACAATCAATCTTAAACCTAGAGAGTAGAATGGGATTTTATGTCATCTCTGATCAACTTTACATTGGGATAAGACATGCTCAGACCTGTGAAGCCAGGTGGAGTTGATGTCTGGTACTTGCAAATCCTACATCCACAAAGCCACGATACAACATATACTATACATACAAGTGAATAGAGAGTCACAATGGCACATCCCGCTTGCAATGAGTGATGTGACATCGTCCCTTTCATGAAAACAATAGAAGACACTCACAAACAATCAAGCAGTATCATAATCAATCTCACATCATGAATTAGGTTATTATATCATAAAATTTTCTCAAATAATCGTAAAATACTATAATCAACACATAGAAGGAGATACATATGTCATCAAATGATCACCTATCATAATAATAACTCATATAACAATCCATAATATCATCATCTAGATGAAATGGTAATATCAAATGTAATTTATAATATGTCCACAATCCAAGATAAAGCATATAAACCACATAAAAATCCATGATAGTCTAATCCAAGCATCACAAACTGGTCTATGCTATGACAAAATAGTCTATTGAAGCATGAAAGAAAAAGAAAAATCAGGGAGGGACACTACAATAAAGATATAAAATTCAATCCTCTACTTTAGAAGAAGATGAAATTATTTCAAACTCATCAATATAGTGAAGAGATATGAACCAAAAACCCTTTATTTCATTGATTCATTTAAGATTCTGGATAACAAGCATAAAGAAGCAACTCAGAAATCACTGAATTGGATTTCAAGATGTTTATATATATAATAAGAAAAACATATGCACATATCATTTTCAAAATTTTACTTCAAGTAGGACATGAGACTAAGTCACAATAATGCACTACAAGATTTATGAACACCATTGCATACCATTCACCCTTGGTGAAAAATAAACACACAGGCTTCTCTAAGAACTAATTGTATTATCTATTTTGTCTCGAGGAGGAAGAAGCTATAGAATAAGGCCTTGATTATCCTCTTATAAAAAAGACAAACAACTTTTTGGGCTTCCTAACATAGATATACATTCCTCTCCATTACTCTGTAGGTGGTAGATGTTGGAGATTATTTGGAATCCTCCTTTTCCATGCTTGAGCTCTCTTATTAGGTTGAAAAGAGTAATAACCATGCATACCTATTTAATGCACAATGATGAGAGCAACTTACAAATTTTTCGTAGAGATATGCAATTAATAAGTAGGATAAAGATCAAGATATTTAGACAGAAGTAAAGATTGGTAATTTTAACCAAGAAATTCACCATCTGAAATCCCCTACATTTGAGATTGTACAATTATCTCTTGTGAGAAATTTCTCTTTCACAAGCTAGTGGATTTTGCCATTTATAGGGTTAGGGTTTGCTTAAGCCTAATGAAATAGTAATTAAAACTTTGAAATTAGGCTCAAGCCAGAAGCAAAGTAATCAAAGACTTATACACATTCAAGAAATACACAAAATGCAATATGAAGGATATAGCAAGTGCAATAAGAGCATTGCAATAACCTTTATCATATAAACCCTAATTATTATAGCAAGGAATTATAAAGAGATTCAAAGCATATCCAAAGTACTGTAGATGCAAAATTGAGTAGAGATGATTTCGATATAGCCAAAGACTTTTGGATCATACAACAATTAAATTATTTTGTTGGAAGCACATAGGTTGGTGTGATGGTGGGAGATGGCTATTACAATTCATATTTGAACGTTTGGGCCCCTACAGAAAAATCTTGGCCAGTTAGTGAAAAATGAAAAAATTGGCATGTAGAAACTATATTTATTTTTTAATCATTATCTCCTCTTCAAAAGTGTCTTCTTCTACCTAACTTAGAAGATGGAAGCATAGGAGCCACACCCTTATTATGTGGCTCAGACATCCATTTATCCACACTCTTATTGGTTCAAGTGTTTGTTGTCATCTCTTGTGGTCCCTATCAGAATATTGAGTTTTTTAAGAACCATGGAACAATAGAACACCTATGCAAAAAGTTCCTAAATTTGCGATCGACCGATATGAGGCTTGTGAGGGGTCCATTGATACAACACTATCAGGGATCAAAGATTAGGTGGAATAAAGATTAATGACAATGAGAGCTAATGGGTTACACTTCCATCAAGTGGGAATAAGCTGATAAAGCAAGGGTAGGGCCCCTTTAGACATAAGTGATACTTGACACCTAAAATAAGGTTGATTGGCTGATCAAGAATTTTTGGAACTAAAGCATATGAAATGTGAACCAAAATGAAAAGGGACTTGGAGACCAAAGGGGATATTCTGACTTAGTAAAAGTGATGGGTAACAAAGGTTGGGGTTTAGGGTTTATGGGATTTAGACCAAAAAAACTGTAGCAGAAATAAACCTTAAACCCATGAGAAACAAAAATTTCAAAAAGCATCCCAATAGTGGCTCTGGTTGGGGATGCATGCCCCTTGTGGGCATGACAAGAATTTATATCTCTAGGGAGAAAATGGGTGTATAATCCATTGGGGGCAGAGTCAAAAGGTAATATTTGCCCATAACTACTATGGATTGAATATCAAACAACATGTGATGGCCCAAGGCCATCAAAAAAGAAAGGCCTACTCTTTCCTCTATTGTAAATATGGTTTTCTTCTGACTTCATTGAGGATAATCTAAAGATGTAGATAGAATCTAGTTGACCAAACTCATTAAACCTTCTCATCCAACTACTATGCTGAAAATCATAACTGTACTCACCATCATTGAACATTTGAAACTCATGCACATCCTGAAAACACTAATTATCATGTGACAAAAACATGTTATTCTCACCAAACAAAACACTCCTATGGTGAACATAACACTTATCATGGCTCAAGTCATTGTCATACTTCATGGAAATACCACCTAGATGAAAAAGAAAAGACTCACACTTTGGAACACAACTAAGAACATAGGATACATCTCGATCACTGATTTGCATGAGAAAATTTGAGCTTTGGAAAGAGCCTACTTGTAGATGATACTCATCATGCAAACCATTTCCAGAGAAGAAAAGAAAAGGAGTCATATACATTCACCTCTAGTAATTGCAACTCATGATGTCGATAAGAATCTTCATCTTCATGTCCCTAGTCCTCTTTAATACCCTTTGCATCAACAACTTTTTCATATGGAAAATCAATATCATCATTTCCTCATGAATCCACATAGGTGTGCAACTTTGACTGATAACCCAATCTGATTCTGTACATGTTCGATTTTATGTCCACATGGAAATCTTCAACATAGTGCTCATCCTCATCAAAAGATATGCATCCACACAAATCCATACCTGAAGCCTCTTCATCAAGATGATCTTTGCAAAGAATGTCATTATTATCAACTATGCATATGTCATCAAAATAAAATTCCAAGTTCACATCAACATGCATACCCTAATTACTAGCATTCAGACCATGATCATATTCAAGAAATTCCATGCATTCATTCTCTTCATCATCTTGTACATTAACTGGTTCAAACATAGGAAGAATATTGATAATAGGTGCATTACATTTGACATCATAAGGAACAACCTCACTGTCAAAATTTATATCAGTAGGGTAAAATAATTCTTGGTCACTTCTTCCACATGCATAACTCTATTATTCAGCTACCAATAACTTTGGAACTCATTCACTACTAATTAAACATGTGTCCTCTTCTTCTAAACTTTCCATACTTGTATCCTATGTGCCATCACAAAAGCTCTGAGCATGATCCTTTTGCAAATCAATGTCTTTTTAAAATTCATTGTTATCCTTGAAACCTAAAAATTCAATAGATTCACAAGAGTACATATTTGTCATAAGATGGGAGATTGAATCTCCAACAACCTTACCAACATCATAGTCACAATCTCAAAGAAAGATTTGACCATCTAGATATTCATTTTCAACTACGTTCAGACTGTTATGACAATGATTTTTAGGTGCATGCTCTTCATCATCTTCTACTTGTTGTTCATAATCACTTCCTACTGCAACCTGGCAATGCATTTCATTTTCAACAATACAAGTAGTATCACTACCAACTTGTGTAGTCTTATTACATTCTTGTTCAACCTTACCATAATCAAAATTTAGTTTTTCATCATTAAGTAAAATTTTAAATTTGAACATTTCAATCATATCTATCCAGTCAACAAATTGATTCATGCAAGTACTGGTTTCAAATCTCTTGTCCAATGAACAATGCTAGGTTCATAGATTTGCAAAAACAAGTCAACCCATCGTGACTCTTGAAGTGTGAATCTTAAGGGAATGTTTGGAAATGCTTTCAAGAACCTCAAAATTAATGCATATGGTGGCTCACCCTCATGTCTTCTTATGTTGAATGATGCACTAACATATGTCATTGGGTCCACAAGATTTGTATTAAACTCATGATTAGTCCTAGACTGATATAAATGCTCATAATGCTGAGGAACATAGGCTAGGACAATAGAGACATTCAATCTTTGACAATCACTTTCAGCAATAGACCCATACTGCATTTGTGCACACATCACATCCCTAGTTGTTGAATAATTTTTGAGGCCCTAAGAGTTTCTCATAACTTTCATTGTTACCACTAAATATACTTAAGAACAACCTTATAAATTCTTCCCATGAAGACATGCATTGCATGGGTAGACTGCCATATCACTCCCTTGCACTATCTTTCAAAGACCTAAGGAATAACTCCATGACAATATCTTCATCATGAGTTTAAAAATATTCTAGAAACTCTCAAAATAATTTCACATGCTTAACTGCTGATTTAGATTCATTTGCATGGAACAAAGGCCCTTGGTCTTTAAGCTCAAGGGGGAAATGATGTGGGAATCCTTGAACATTGCTAAAGTTTAAAGTCCTATACCTTTCTAGGATAAACATCTTTATAGGTGGATATTGATTAAGTTAATGATTCATCATCATGCCTGGGTCAAAACTATGACAATACATCTTTCTTGACTTCACAAAATCTTCATATAAAAACTACAGTTATGATTTATGACTCTTTCTTTTCACCTCAAGATCATAAGAAGAAATATTACATGAAACAACTTGAGACCAAACTTAAGATCCCTTTGAATGATTCTACTACAATATTACATGCTCTTCTCAAAATAACATGACTGAAAACCACAATATAGAGGCATGCAATCTAAATACAAACACTTTACCTTCTCTCTAGTTCTACAACATTGAATAAGGGTTCATTTCAGACCTTAATACTTTATGGTTTTCACAAATTTCTTTGGAAAATGATGCAGAGGCCTACCCAAAATCCCAATAACAAGCCCAAACTAGGTTAGGCTAGTGACCCCTTAACTACTCACAAGGGTCCTGCAAGGAAGGACTCTACACCTTGGATGAAACTACTCACACACTCACTAGTCTTAGGCCTACTCAAGATGAGTAAAAGGCTTCAACTCTTCAAAAGCGCCTTACCGATGACCCCTACTCTTAGTGTTTTGAAAAAAGGTCAAAAACTAACATCTAAGACCTCTTCCAAATACTAGTTTTGGTCTAGGGCATCAATTCCTTGTACTTTTTTTGTAAACCTACCCCTTCGGCTAGCCCTTCTATACCAGTATTTTGGTTTTAACTCAAAAATATTCCACACACCCATACAAATAAATTACAATTTAAAACACCCTTTTGATATTTATAAAGATCCCCTAAATGGTTTGATCAGATCTAAAAATATAAGGTCTGTTCCCTTTAGGGACTAAGAGACCTAATAGGGGCAATTAGCCCTATTTTCCAAAGAAACTACCTTTACCGGTAGACCAAATGAAGAATCACCTTATTGGGAATGTGGGGGGTAGTGAGAAACTTATAATTCCAGGGTTTTATGGCTGGTATCCATCGCTAAGACAAATTATGATGCTGTCTTAAAACTTGTCCTAGGTAGTCACATAGAGATGCCTACCTAAACCTGTTCTTTTCTCCACACAAAAAGGTCTCCCCTGAAAAAAAACATAAAAACCACTAAAATACAAAGGATTATCCTGCATTCCTCCAAAGGAAGAGTATTCTAATGGACTGGAGTGCAAGATAAAGCCATTTTGATTCAAAACCCTCTCCAAACCCTCAATTTCCGGGTCACAGTCAGTAAAATGAAGGTTTCTCTCTACTCCCAAATAATTAAAAATGCATACCACCACAAAAAGAAAGATAATTAATTTACCTATCTATTTCATGGATGGTGAGGTTCCAAAACAATTCGTACAGTCACGTACAACACTTGCAAACTCATAATTTCTGGGAAAACTGAAGTATTTATGTATTACTGGATCTCAAACTCCAACTCCAATAACAACAACCTTGGGAATCAAGCCCACAAGGATTATAAAAATTTACAATTGTTTCCCACCTAATTTGGAGTAGGTTAGGGATGTTGAAAGGCTTCCCCCAATCGGTTTACAAAAAGTTGCACTTTTGCACTCAAAAGTTGCATTTTTGCAACTTTGCACAAAAAGTTGTCATACTTCCTAAGGTTGGGATCCACACACATATACC
This sequence comes from Cryptomeria japonica, assembly GCF_030272615.1. NCBI lineage: Eukaryota > Viridiplantae > Streptophyta > Pinopsida > Cupressales > Cupressaceae > Cryptomeria > Cryptomeria japonica. The sequence goes on from NC_081406.1 coordinate 251,871,331, forward strand.
AACATAACATACATAAAATATTTCTAAAACCATTTAAACATAAATATAAACCATCTACTACCCCTTTTTACCACATTGTCCCAATTGGCTTCCCAAATTGCCTAATTGGTGACATGGGCTTACATGGTGGGGTTTATTTGTATACATGAAACACAAGACACTCTAACACATCCTAATGATCCTACTTTTCATCCTCAGGGTCATGAATAACTTGTTTATGAGGTGCTCTTGCACCATACTCCCCGGGAGAAGAGATCTCAAGCCCGCTTGAGATCAGAGTTTGTAAATCTGCACCATGATTGGATATTTGCTCACTTGTCATCCAAACTTCCTCAGAATCTAGTTTATCCTCCCAAGCCACCAAGTACTCAATGTACTCCTTGTTCCTTATCTTCTTTGTGAGTCTAGTGTCAATCATTTTTCTCAACTTAGGTGATTCTTGCCTTGGAATGTCATTGTCTGCTGCAACCTGCATTGGTTCTTCTTCTGCATTGTCAATACCTTTGAAAAGTGAAAGATCGCACACATTAAAAATAGGTGATAATCCAAGATCAGGAGGAAGTTGGATCTCATAGGAATTTTGTCCATACTTCTTCACTATCTGACATGGTCCAATCTTCCTTTGCATGAGTTTGGTGTATTTCCTTTTCAGTAGTGTCTCCTTCTTCAAATGCACCCATACCAAATCCCCAACACTAAACTATACATCTCTCTTCTTCTTATCAACATGAGATTTATACTTCACTGCAAATTGTTGGAGATGAGACTTGACTTGGTCATGCACCTCTTTTATGGGTGATGCAAAATCTTCACCATCTGCACTAATGGCTTCTTCTTTGGGTAAATCTCTTAACTCCAGCACTCCCCTTGTGTGTATGCCATAAACAATCTAAAAAGGAGATTTATCAGTACTCCTATTTATGGTGTCATTGTATGAGAATTATGCCTGTGACAAAATGTTATCCCACTTCTCTCCATGTTGCCTTGTCAAACACCTTAATAGGTTTCCTAATGATCTATTGACGAATTCAATTTGCTCATCTGTTTAAGGATGGTAGGCTGATGAGAAAGCTAGGTTAGTTCCCAATTTCTTCCAAAGAGTCCTCCAAAAGTGACCTATGAACTTCACATCTCCATCTGAAACAATGTTTAGGGGCAATCCATGTATCCAGACTATCTCTTTGAAGAATAGGTCCACAACATTTGATACATCACATGAAGTCTTACATGGCAAGAAATGAGCCATTTTACTAAACCTGTCCACTACTACAAAGACACTATCAAATCCTCTCCTTGTTCTAGGCAAACCCAACACAAAGTCCATACTTATGCTCTCCCATGGCCTAGAAGGAATGTGTAAAGGTTGAAACAAATCTGCATTTATAGACTTCCCCTTGGCTTTCTGACATATGACACATGTCTCCACAAACTTTCTTACATCTGTTTGCAACTTAGGCCAAAAATAATGTCTCTTCACAAGGTCTAGGGTCTTGTCAAGACCAAAATGACCTGTTATAGCTCCACAATGTTTCTCCCTTATAATATTCAACCTCATGGAACATTTAGGATTACACAATTGTACTCCTTTGAACAACAATCCATCTTGTATTAGAAACTCAAAAAACTCAATATGATACCGGTCATTAAAAGTTTCAGATACCCTTTATATTTCTCCAAAATCTTCATCAACAACATACATACTCTTCAAGGAATCAATACCAACTGCACTCCTTTGAACAACAATCAAGACCCTTCTTCTCAAAGCATCTGCAACTTTGTTCTTGACTCCCTTCTTGTGTTTTAGGGTAAATGTGAAGGCTTGTAGGGTCTCTACCCACTTCATGTGCCGGTGATTAAGCTTCTCTTGTCTATTTATGAAACTGAGTGCCCGATTATCAATAAACACTAGGAACTCCTTAGGAAATAAATAGTGCCTCCACTTCTTCAAGGACTGTACTAGAGCATACATCTTCAAGTCATAAGATGAGTATCTCTTCTTAGCATCATTTAGCTTTTCACTGAAAAAAGAAATAGGCCTTCCTTCTTGACTGAACACTACTCCAATGGCCATGTGGTTTGCATCACATTCCACTTGAAATATCTTGTTGAAGTCTGGTAAGGCAAGGACTGGTTGTTCTACAACCTTCTTCTTCAATGTCTCAAATGAATCATCTGCCTCTTTGGTCCAACTGAACCTGCACTTTTGTCCTCCCTTTATGGTGTCAAGCATGGGTGCACAAACATGACTAAATCCTCTTATGAACTTCCTATAGAAAGTTTCTAAACCATGGAAACTCCAAACATCATACATAGTTCTAGGTATAGGCCAAGATAATATAGCAATCACCTTCTCTTGATCCATTTTCAACTCACCTTGTGAGATTACAAAACCCAAGTAGATGATTTCTTCCTGCATGAACAAACACTTCTCCAAATTGATCATTAGTTTCTCTTCATGTAACCTCCTGAGAACCATATCTATGTGTTTGAGGTGCTCCTCCCTTGTATGACTGAAGATCAAGATATTATCTAGGTATACTATGACAAACTTTCCTATGAATTCCACCAAGAATTCATTCATTAACCTCATAAAGGTACTAGGGGCATTGGACAACCCAAATGGCATGCCTTTCCATTCATATAACCCCTCATTAGTTTTAAAGGCTGTTTTCCATTCATCCCCTGGCCTTATTCTAATCTGATGGTATCCACTTTTTAGATCCATTTTTGTAAAATATTTAGCACTCCCTAAGCAATCAAGCAAATCCTCTATTCTAGCGATTGGGAACCTATACCTTATGGTTATCTTGTTGATGGCTCTTGTGCCTATACAAATCCTCCAAGTGTCTTCTTTCTAGGGTGTAAGGATTGCCGGTGCTGCACATGGGCTTAGACTTTTGCCAATCAGTCCTGATTCAAGCAATTCTTCAATCTGCCTTGCCATTTCTGCATTTTGGTTTGCGGTAAACTTGTAAGCTACTTTGTTTGGCAATGTAGATCCAACGATCGGATCTATACAATGACTGATGCCCCTTATCAGTGGTAGGGACCTTGGCATTCCATTTGAGATGATGCCTTGATGCTTATCAAGCAACTATCTGACTGCCAGGTCTATGTGCTTAGGTCCTCCTTCTTTCTCTTTTGCACACTACTCTTTCCTTGTCACTTTAGGGCTAGGCTTGAGGGCATAGCAAACTACACATTTCTCTGCAATCTCCTTTATGAACTATTTTCCTTCTATCATCAACACTCTTGTATCCTTCCCTTTTGATTCCACCTCTTCCTCTATTAGAGGCAAGAGTTCTATCACCTTACCATCCTTGGTGATTGAGTAGGTGTTCCTTAACCCATCATGATGAGCTTTCAAGTCATACTGCCATGGTCTCCCAATGAAGAGATGGCATGAATCTATCTTGGCTATGTCAAAAAGCAATCTATCCTTATAAGATCCAATCTGAAACTCCACCCAAGCTTTCTCTTCCACAACTGCTTATTGACCTTGGGTGAGCCATGAAACCTTATAGGGATATGGGTGAGGCAGCTTCCTAAGCTTAGGCTTTTCTACCATTTCAAGTGATACATATTTTTTAGTGGATCCAGAGTCTACCAGAACCTTGCATACCTTTCCTCTTGCCTTGCAAGTGGTTTTGAAAAGAGATTTCCTTTGTGTAGGCTCCTTGTCAGTTACCTTCACGGTGGTTACTACTCTTCTCATCATCAGAGCCTCTCCTCTTTCAATATATCCATAACTATCATAGACACTCACACTTTGACAAGCAGATTCCTGCACCAAATCATTTCTCCTTTCTACTACGGAGCTAGAAGCCTTCTCCGGACACCTATTGGCCATATGCCCTTCTTGATTACAATAATTGTATCATCTAGGAGGTCCTCTACCTTGGGATCTCCCTCTAGAGGGTGGTCTTCTCCCCCTAAAGTCCCCTCTTGGATTGTAACTGCTTTCTTCTCTATTGCCTTCTTGGTTAGAATCTCCCTGGTAACCAAAACCATTTCCTCTACCTCTAAAAGGGCCTCTTCCTCCTCTTCCTCCTCTTCCTCCTCTCCGTTATCTCCCTTTACCTCTTCCATTTTGATCCCGCCTTCTCCTCAAATTCTCCTCCACCTTGAGTGCCAACTGAAAGCAATTTTGGACTGTCTCCGGGGTGCGGAGATTCAAGTCTTCTTGGATTGTAAACCTCAAACCATTTAGATACCTTGCCACCTTCTCATCTTTAATCTCTTTCACCTTAGTCCTCACACATAACTTCATGAACTCCTCAGTATAGGAACTCATGTCCATCTCCTTTTGTTTCAAATTCTGCCTCCTCCTATGCAATTGGATATTATAATCCATTGGGACATAGGCTTATTTCACCAAAGCAATCATCTTCTTCCATGTAGCTACTCTTCTCTTTCCATATTTCACCCTCTCATCTTGGATGAAAGTCCACCAGGTTAGTGCAACCCCTTTCATTTTAGATTGGGCCATCTTCACCCCTTGGTGGTCTGGTATGTCTTCACTTTCAAAAAAAATGTCCAAGGAGCCTATCCACTCCATCACTGTGTCAGGCTCTATCTTGCCTGCAAATACTAGCAAATCCATCTTCACATCCATTTTCCTTCTCTCCATGGACTTGAGGACACTCATCAGGGGTCTCTAGTCTGTAGGTACCTCTAGCTCTTCCTGCATAGGGATCTCCTCTTCATCCCCTTCTTCTCCATAGTCTTTCTCTCCCCTCTCCACTCTGTCCTTCAATTGGTCCATCTCATTTCTCAAGGCCTGATTATCAGCCCTGACTGCTCTTCTCTCTGCCATCTTCTTCTTCACTAGGACATTTAATTCTACATTGGTCATTCTTGAAGGTGCCTCACGGGATCCTTCTTCTGACATCTTGTCTTCTCCTTCTCTTCCAAAGGACACTCCTTTTCTCTGATACCACTTGATGTAGAGGCCTACCCAAACTCCCAATAACAATCCCAAACTAGGTTAGGCTAGTGACCCCTCAACTACTCACAAGGGTCATGCAAGGAAGGACTCTACACCTTGGATGAAACTACTCACACACTCACTAGTCTTAGGCCTACTCAAGATGAGTAAAAGGCTTCAACTCTTCAAAAGAGCCTTATCGGTGACCCCTACTCTTAGGGTTTTGTAACAGGTCCAACACATAACATCTAAGACCTCTTCCAATACTGGTTTTGGTCTAGGGCATCAATTCCTTGTACTTTCTTTGTAAACCTACCCCTTCGGCTAGTAGCCCTTCTATATTGGTATTTTGGTTTTAACTCAAATAATATTCCACACACCCATACAAATAAATTACCATTTCAAACACCCTTTTGGGAATTATAAAGATCCCCAAAATGGTTTTCTCAGATCTACAAATATAAGGTCTGTTCCCTTTAGGGACTAAGAGATCTAATAGGGGTAGTTAGCCCTATTTTCCAGAGCAGCTACCTTTACCAATAGACCAAATGAAGAATCACCTGAATGGGCATATGGGGGTAGTGATAAACTTCTAGTTCCAAGTTTGCATGCCTGGAATCCATCGCTAAGACAAATTATGATGACTGTCCTAAAACATGTCCTAGGTAGTCACATAGAGATGCCTACCTAAACCTATTCTTTCCTCCACACAAAAAGGTCTCCCCTGCAAAAAAACATAAAAAAACTAAAATAAAAAGGTGTATCCTACATCTCTCCAAAGGAAGAGTATTCTAATGGACTGGAGTGCAAGATAAAGCCATTTTGATTCAAAACCCTCTCCAAATCCTCAATTTCCGAGTCACAGTCAGTAAAACGAAGGGATCTCTCTACTCCTGAATAATTAACAACTTAGAATACCACAAAAAGAAAGATAATTAATCTCCCTATCTACTCCATGGATGGTGGGGTCCCAAACAATCCGTATAGTCATGTACAACACCTACAAACTCAAATTTTTTGGGAAAGCTGAAGTATTTTGTGTATTATTGGTTCTCAAACTCCAACTCCAACAACAACAACCTTGGGAATCAAGCCCACAAGTCTTATAAAAATCTCCAATGGTTTCCTGCCAAATTTGGAGAAGGTTGGGGCCATTGAAAGGATTCCCCCAACCGATTTACAAAAAGTTGCACTTTTGCACTCAAAAGTTGCATTTTTGCAACTTTGCACAAAAAGTTCTCATACTTCCTAAGGTTGGGATCCACACACATGGACCAACCGAACACACATAAAAAATGTCTAAAACCTATTAAACATAAATCTAAACCATCTACTACCTCTTTTTACCACATTGTCCCAATTGGCTTTCCAAATTGCCTAATTGGTGACATGGGCTTACATGGTGGGGTTTATTTGTATACATGAAACACAAGACACTCTAACACATCCTAATGATCCTAGTCTTCATCCTTAGGGTCATGAATAGCTTGTTGATGAGGTGCTCATGCACCAGAAAACCTAAAGAATAATACATGATTTTTTTTCAGCAACTGATCACTTCTTCTTTGACTATGAAATCTCCAAATTTGGAGCTCCTTTCTTTCCTTTTCAGGTTCTTTCATGTTAGAGTTGCCACCTCCTTTCAAAGGAACAATCTTTGAATAGCTAAGATCTATTCAAAACACTTTAATAATTCTAGGTCTTCCTTAAAAATATCACTTGAATATTCTTCACATATGCACTGCTACAAAACTTCTTCCAAGCTAAAAAATTCTTAACCAAAAGCTCTTGGGTAACTTGACCAATTTTAATTCAACTTATCCCCAGAAGAGTCACCATTTTGTTAGTGTTTCTGGAACTGATTACTCTAAGATCCCTCTGTGAGAGGTTGATCCCAATCTTCAAGGCCTTGGATCAATAGACAAACTGACAGAGTAATGTCCATAAGGAATAAGTCACACTCTCTCCACTTTGGGATCCGTTAAACCAAGATGGGTATCACTTACAACGACATCTTTGAATATTTTTAGGATTATGTGATGCTCCAATAGATATGTTCTTAGACTATTATGTGAGTTAGTAAAATTTAAACCTTATAGTTTGCAACTTTCATCCTTACACAATTTTGATCATAGTGAGAACTAACTATCTTATATACTTGAAAATAAAAAACTGATAAAATGAAATAGTTACTATATTGTTTGATAAAAATTTCTTTTTATCACAATCAACAACACAACACCATGAATAGTTCCTCATCCATTGGGGTAGATATTACAATATATTGTGTGCAAGCTTTGCTTCATCTCTTTGCCTAATATGATTGATACTTGATATCAACCACAACATGAAATGAATTTCACAACTGTATTTTAATAATTTCTCTCTACATAAAATCCCTTTGAATAAAGATAGAAAATTTAATCCTCTACTTTATAAGAAGCTAAAATTCATTCAAAATCATCAACACAATGAAGAGATATGAACCAAAAACCCTTAATTTCATTGATTCATATAAGATTATGGATAACAAGCATAAAGAAACAACTTAGAAATTATTGAATTGGATTTCAATATCTTTATATATATAACAAGAAAAACATATGTACACATCCTTTGCAAAATTTCACTACCAGTAGGACATGAGACCGAGTCACAATATTGTACTACAAAATTTATGAACACTGTTATATACCATTCACCCTTGGTGAAAAATAAACATACATGCTTCTCTGAGAACTAATTGTATTATCTATTTTGTCTCAAGGAGGAAGAAGATACAAAATAAGGTCTTTATTATCCTCTTATATAAAATATGAGGATGCAACAACCTTCAGGCCTTTTACAATATAAAAATTTAGGTAGCCGAGTGATAGGAAAAAGAAAAAGAATTTTTTGGGCTTCTTGACATAGATAGACATTCCTCTCTGTTGCTTTGCAGGTGGTAGATGTTGGAGATTATTTGTAATCCTCCTTTTTCTTTCTCGATCTCCCTTATCAAGTTGAAAATAGTGATAACCTTGTTGACCTATTTAAGCACAGTGACAAAGAGCAACTTACAAATTATTCTCAAAGATATGCAATTAATAAGTAGGATAAAGATGAAGACCTTTAGACATAAGTAAAGATTGACAATTTAACCAAGAAATTCACCATCTGAAATTCCCTACATTCAAGATTGTACAATTATCTCCTCTAAGAACTTTCTCTTTCCCAAACTAGAGGATTTTTTCATTTATAAGGTTAGGGTTTTCTTAAGCCTATTGAAACAGTAATTAAAAATTTGAAATTAGGCCCAGGACAAAAGTGGGGTAATCAAAGGCTTATACACAATCAGGAAACACACAGAAGGAAATATGAAGGATATAGAAAGTGCAGTAAGAGTATTGTGATGACCTTTATCATATAAACCCTAATTATGATAGCAAGGAATTTTAAAGAGATTTAAAGAATATCTAGAGTACTAAAAATGTGAAAATGAGTAGAGATGGTGCTGATATAGCTGAAGACATCTAAATCATCGGACAATTGAATTATTTCAAGTTGTAGGCACACAGGTTGGTATGATGGTGAGAGATAGCCATTACAATTCATATTTAAACATTGGGCCCCATACAGGAAAATCCCAGTCAGTCGGAAATGAATAAAAAATTGACACGTAGACACTTTATTTATTTATTATTCACTATCGCATCTTGAAAAGTGCCTTCTTATACCCAGCTTAGAAGACATAAGCATAGGACTCGCACCCTTATTACATGGCTCAGACATCCATTTGTCCACACTCTTATTGGTTCAAGTGTCTTTCATCATCCCTTGTGGGTCTTATTGCGATATGAAACTCTTTAAGAACCATGGAACAATAAAACATGTGTGCAAAAAGATCCTAAAAGTGCGATCGATAGATATGAGACTTGTGAGGGGCCCATTGATTCAACACTATCAAGAATTAGAGATTAGGTGAAAAAAAGATTGATGACAATGAGAGTTAATGGGTTACACTTCCATTGGGTGGTGATAAAGCGATAAAACAAGGGTAGGGAACCTTTAGACATAAGTGAGACTTGATGCCTAAAATAAGGTTGATCAATCAATCAAACACTTTTGGAACTAAAGCATATGAAATGCAACCCAAAATAAAAGGGACTTCAGGACTATTTGAAGGGGATATTTGACTTAGTAAAATTGATTGGTAACAAAGACCAAGGTTTAGGGTTTATGGGCTTTAGACCAAAACAATTATGGCAGAGATAAACCTTAAACCCATGGTGGACAAAAATTTCAAAAATCAACCTAACATGGCCTTTATGCTATCTCCATTACCACTATCGAGGATTGTTAGGCACACTCAAACCTGTGAAGCTAGGTAGAGTCGATGCCTGGTACCTACATCAAAACAAAGCACAAACACCTGTATACATACATACATGCATTTGACAAATAATGTAGTAGTAATCATAAGTATTCCTCATATTCTTGTGCATCATTTGAACAAATGTTAGTACGTCATAAAAATAATACATTATCTAAGATATAGCCATCAAGAGATTATAACATAAAACCCTAACAACATCATAAGACCTCATGAGCATAAAACATCATAATCATAATACTTCATCTCACGTCTAATCATTGAGTAATCCTAAGCATTAAACCTTATTTCATGTTTATACCCTCAACATGTCAACACCACTAGGACATCATAGATGTAATCATAAACCCTAATATAACTAATCGGTCCTTGAAAATATAAACCATTATGACATAGTCATGTCCTAAAATATAAATCCATTATAAATAAGAAACCTTCATTAAATCAACTGATTATACATATAACTAACAAACAACATGCTGCATAAATCCAAAAGAACCATAATCAGGATACAAACACAGAAGGTGTTACCCTAGATCATATCTCATTTCCCTAAAAGAGATCACATGGAAACCATGGTTAGAGAACCCACTAGTCAGCTACTCATTAGATCATTTGTAGAGAATCATTAAATGATGACCTCCTAATTAGCACAATCAGAATACTTCCGCATTATACCTAGGAATCCTCATATACATATAAGAAACCATAATATTAAATTCATTGGAAGGGGATTTTAACATCACATGAATTCTCCAATGATGTGGTATCATCCCTTTCCATCTAATCATCCATACAAACATATTCATGAGCTACCATCAATAATTAAATATATTAATAGAAATATTATCATCATAACGAATATCTTATCTACATTGATTACCATTTCAATATTTACAACCTCTGCATTTAAGTGTAGGTTTAGTGTCATAATACCTTCTTTATCGTGTGTGGGTTGAAAGGGTTTTACAATCCATAAACAAACTTTTTCTTTGCATATACATGAAAAAAACCATAAACGCACTACAATTGATCACATATGGACTAAAAAATCCCCAAACACATTAGAAGATCATATATGCATTTTAACACCAAGTATACGTGCTAAAGACCATAGAAACACTAAGACATAACATAAACATGTTATCACACCATAAAAACAATTTTACCAAATATGAACGCACTTTTAGCATTTCCCTAATCAGTAGTATTTTTGGCTACCTAACATTTCTACCCTATTTATGTCAAAACTAATGCACAATACAACCAAAGTAATAGTGCACAACTAAATCTCCACACTCCTCTTTCCGTTTGTGCCTCTGCACTTTCTTGAATAAGTGAAATTGCTCTATCATCATACTAGATACTTTGTGCTCCTTCTCTTCTCTATTCTATGCCTTGATATTTGAATGTGATGGATGTAAATGAGGAGATCCTTCCTTGAAGGTCCCATTTTTAGGTGTTATAACCCTAATTGATCATAGTCATCCTTTGTGGTCCTCGTGATCCCCAATGACCTATCTTTTCTCTTTTTGTCTAACTGACTCTATCTTTTCCTTTTTCTTTCCTAACCTATCCTCTTTCTTTTCAAGAGATTATTTGACCTTTGCTTCCACTTTTTCACCCAATCTCTTGAGGGGGCACACCACCTTCCAAACTGGGGCATGTGTCAGTCAAAATTTTTATTCTTTGAAACAACGCGATAAACTACATTGTCTCAAAGAGAGCCAAAATATAGATACCTAAAATTTCCCTAGACTAATTAACTAAATATTTTTATTTTTTTAATTATCCATTTTCTTCCATTAATTAAATGAATATTTATTTATTTATTTAATTAATTCACTAATCCTTTTCTAAGCCTTTTTCTATCCCAATTTAAATATATATTTTTATTTATTTATATACTCTTTTTGTCAAATTAAATAATAATTTTATTTATTTAATTTATGTCACCTTCCCTCTTTTAATTTAATAAGTTTTATAAATTATTTAATTAATTCATTTAGTTTTTCCTCTCATTTATCTTAACCACCCCCTTTATTTTATTATTTCCTCTACCTACCCTTCAATCCTAGCCAACCATCTTTTATCCCACCTCTTAATTCTAACCCTTTATTTTTAATTTGTCCTCTATATAAGAGACTTCTTCCCTTCTCTTCTCATCAATCGAATTTGAGAGCATACTTACAATCCGCTGAATTGACTTTAGCTATACATCATCACAACCACATCCATTCATCATTGAGCTCTTGTGCAAGCGTAAAAAATTGAGAGTAACCATATCAAAGAAAGATCAATGGAGATGGGAGAACCATGAAGATAAAACCCATTTGAATGTGTAAAGGAATCATTTGGTTAATTTTATGATTTTTTATATTTGAGGGTTATTCATTGATCGGTTGTTGAATTTCATTGTAGATCTAGGGTTTTGTGGTTGGAACTAGTCTTTGCACTATTTAGGGTTCAAATTCAATATGTACTATAGTTGATATTCTTATAAATATTAGTTCAAAATTTTTGAGTCACTATAATGGTTTTATAATATTCATCTATAGAAATTAGTAATTTGACCAATGCAAGTGAAACAAATGAATTCAAAGCATATAAAGACCATGGAAAGGAAAATTGAGGCATGAGGAGTTTATGAAACATGCTAAGGATAAATAATGGCCCAAGGGTATGTTAAGCTAAGTGTATTGGTCATAGTCTATCTCAAATGCACTATAATGTACTTTTTTCTTTGTGTATGTAATATCATAGGACTAGAATGTCAATTCATTGTAATATGATACAAAAATGGGTACTTATAAAGTTTGGAGTTATCCTTGAACCTTGTGTAATTCAATTCTCAAGACTCACTTGGTGTGCCTCTATATTTTCTACATTTCATAGTATATATAAGCTAGCATAATTTATAAATATCATAATAGAAGTATTCTTGTGTCACTAGGTCACCTATTCTCCTAGGTCAACATCCAAGAAATGCGTGTGAATGATTTAAAATAATATTATTTATCAATGCATATGATTTAAGAACGATTATGGATACCTAGATTCCTCTAGTGCATCAAATCCCAATATTTACACTCTTTCAAATGGGAGAGAATTTCCAATCTTGGATTATTTGAATACATGTAATAAAATGTCTTTAAATACATGTAAATAACAACATATAATACAGATTTGTGTTCAAGTGACCTTAGGTAGGAAGGATATACATGGGAGTCCACCAAAATTGAATTTAGGAAGAACAAATCAATGAATGTAAGAATGTTCTAGAAATTGTAAACTTCTCCAAGAATGTGAAAAGGCCTAAATTAAAGTGAGTAATGTGTGTATGGAAATATGTGCATTCATAGGTATAATAAATAATAAGATAGAGTGAATGTATAACGATGTGGCAACATATAAATGGGGTAAGGAATAAATATATAAGAATGAGTGTATTAAGTACATAGTTGACATAAAATAAATGATCTAATTTTATTAAAAATTGCACTATTTATTGATATATTAACATATTAAAATACTTTTCAAATAAACACAAACGTTAAAAAAAAGAAAAGTGACACATACATATATATATGATTTTCATACTCATTATTTTGTCACCATGTTTAATTTCTCAAGTAGAAAAACATAACAACTATGCTACCAGTGTTGCACAATGTGAAACACAAAAAGACTAAAGGATTACAGTAAATTGAGCAAAAATTGTGCTATCAATGTTGCACAACGTGAGACACCAAAAAAACCAAAAAAAACTAAGGACCTTATAGTATAATCATTCGATTTCTAAAATGTTTTGAAGTTTTAATTAAAATTCCACATGTTGCTAGGTACTTTACCATCAATCAAGATGATCGAGATACTAAATCCTCTATATATCAACCAATTTATATAATTTTCACATACAATATCATATTCCTCTAACCATTGCCATGGATTTGGTAGACACACTCCAAAAGGCAGTCACTAGTTTTCTCGTAAGCATACACCAATTCTTTAAAAACTATTTCTTGTAAGCATACACTAATTCTTTAAAAGCAAACAGGAGAAGAGACCCAATGGATCCATTAATGAAATCAGATCGTGTGTTTGTGCTGATAAAAGAAAGGTCTACTAAAAGTAAAGCACAAATGGATTTGTTTAAGAAAACGGAAGCCATTCAACATGTTAACATTTTCCAACTGACTAGAAGCAAACCAAAAATCTGAATAGCCAAAAAAAAAACCATTGAAAATTTAATGAGCAATGACCAAACAGCAAAATTAGTATAAAAAAACAGCTGGTGGATAAAGAGGAAACGTTCAATCATCATACCAAATTATTTAAACATAAATTTACAAATAGATGTTGCCTAGGGGGGGCATCCACTCATGTATAATTCTATTTGCTCGTGAGGGTCGATCCCTTCGTGGAGAGCACTTTGGATAGAGGAAGCTTCCAGTTGTTGGAGAGGAATTGTGGAGAAAACAGTATAGTATTCATTCAACCAAACTTGTGGAGATATTCAGAGATTTCAAGGAAAAAAATTGGACATAACATCTCACAACTTGTAAGTCAATAAATGGGTGCGAACCCCTGGTGGGTAATAGAAAAACGGCCATTTATTCATGGGTGGAGCAGCTCCACAATTAGAATTCACGCGTGAGATTTTTATTATCTAAGTACTTTGATATAACATATTATGAACAGTCCCTGAGACAGTGACTTGTCTAGGGCATTTCTTATAAAATGAGTGAACGATCTGTAAGATGCAGACGTGGGTTATTCTTTTTCTGTTTAATGCGCAGTCCCTGTCACCCGCACGGGCGTTCTAAGTAATGAAAAAATAGAATAGAGAGTTGACCATACTACCAACTTTTTCTCAGTTTTCTTATGAATCATCACTCATTCAGATTGAGTTTGCCTCATCCCAATTCCGTGGGGTTGACTGCTTTTTTCTGCAAATCATTTTTTTAAGAAGAAGTTTCATCAATTTCCTACGTAAGCAATGCATGTCTATTAGCAGTGGACCATCGATTCAGTGGAAGATCACTAAAAGAGATTTAGTGTCCACCTTGTCTAGGGTTTTTTTATATTGCATTCTCCCACCCGCCAATATCAGTAGACCCAAATTATTTTATAGGCTATCAAGTAACAACCCCAACATGATGTTTTTGACTTGTTTAACAGGATTCCGGGACCATTTTAATAAAGTCTGTAATCTAATTATGGGTTTTTGCTTTCCGGCTTCGTTTGTCATAATTATCAGCCATTTATGAACGAAGCCCATCTCATTGAAAGCGACGTACTTAGTGGTTCGATAGTGGATTAAGAGGCAACATCCATAATGGTGTAAATATGTGTCAATCAACAGAGAATACAGTCAAACTTTCTCTTCTTGAGAAGGGATCTTGAAATTTCTTAAAATATTAGAGATTGATAGAGAATATTAGAGATTGATAGAGAGTGCAGAATTTTTCAGTCCTGCACTGAGATGGTCTAGAATAAATGTTATGGTCGCTACGAATTGAAATCTCAACTACCCACAATAACATTGCTTGCCAAAAATTCTTGTTTTCAATCCATTGATCAAAGAAAATTGTGAATCTACTCTCATGCTTCATACTCAAGAATTTGATAGCATATTGTAGTCTTGTTCTTCAAATTTTAAGACTTTTTCTTATAACTTTTTTCTTTAGGGTGGCTCACTGGGACCTGATCTTAACGCTTTAAGCTTTATGGATTCACTGGATCTTCATCATAATAATGGAGTTTCATCATTTAAGTGGACTTACGTAAAATAATTCAATTACTTATTCAGTGCAGCCTCGTGAAATTTCCCCATAATTTACGGCTTTCCTTGAATATGAATATGTTCAACGGTTAAATTCTATTTTAAAGAAAAGAAGGATTATTTATATGGTGAGCACCAGAGATGTTTGGGACTTTATAAGAGAATACAAAGTTAAATGATGACATGGCGTCTACTCTCAAGTTGTATATATTAAACAAAGAAAAAGAACCAAAAAAACAACAGTCTTCCTACTTTTTGGTATACATACATAGAAAATTCTATCAATCCAGCAAGGTAGGGTTGGTAGGGTTGCTTGTTATAGTAAGACCTAATGGATTCGTCATGATGAGTACCCATTCAATGTCTACTAGTTCCATCTTATATTATAAAAGTGGAGAAAAATAAATTACATGTATAATATTATATATAAATTTGTTTAAATAATTGGAGATTATCATAGATCATAGGTCTCTTGTTACAATCAAATTTTGGTCATTTTTTTTTTGTTGTAGATGTATTTTGATGTTGGAAATGTCATTATGTGGTGGAATCTAAACAATTAGTGACAAAACATAGATCACATGTCTCTTGTAACTAGCAAATATTAATCATGCCTTATTGCTAATGGTGTGTATTGTTTCTTGGTGATGCCACTATATAAGAGAGTCCGAACAATTGGAGACATAGATCTCAAGTCTCTAATAACTATCAAATTTGAATTATGCCTTATTACTAAATATGTCATTGTGTAACATCTACCATTACTTAAATAAACTATACTAAACATTTGACTTTAATGCTATAGTCCTTGATCATCAATTATTCATTATAATGAAAGGTTACATTTGTAGATGCCTTCCTTCTCACTTTTTAGGAAAGAAAGGCCTTCATTGTCTATGCCAAGAGTTATCATAGAATAGTAAGATCATTTTTAGGGACATCTTAAAACTCTATAAGTTAGAGATGCTTTAAAGATTTAGAAATATGATGAATGTGAGGATACATAATATGAGATAAATTCTATTAGAGAATATTATTCAATAGGTTATTAATGTAACATTATTTTGAGTTTTTCTATTTATTGAATTTAGATTCACAGTATTTGGTTTAATTTATTCAATAGATTTCTTAATATAATGTTGCAATAATTTTCTATTTTTTAAATTTAGATTTATATAATTTAGTTTTTGTTTATAGTAATTTCTAACATAAGATATAATCTAAGCTCCCTTTTCAAGTAGTATATGAGAGAAATTTCATGTGGAGAGTCAAAATTTAAGAAATAAGCATTCATTATGGAACATACAATTTAGAAAAATATACTTTAATGTTGACTCACACTAGCAATATGAAGTTCATATCGGGTGATTAAAGAAAAGGTTGTAGGCACCGAGAACTCTACAAATAAAATTCAAACCTTTTCTAGAAATATTGAAGAAAAGGAATTTAGGGATAAGGTCAAAAAACTAATGGAATGAATTTATATTGAGAAAGGTATTAGTTTTAAATAAAAATAATGGGATTGCATCCAAAAATAGTGGTAGAGATGCCAATTAAGAGATACATCAATTTTTTTATAAGAGATACCAATACATTTAGCTATAAAAATGTGCCACAAACTCTAAAAGAGGCTTGTGTAGATTCTAAATGGTCATAATAAGAAATAATTTCCTCCAAGTCTATGAGGAAGGATCTAGGTGATTCAAAAGCATCTTTAAAATTTTAGGATAATCCGAAATATATTTTAGTGAATTATGGAATAAAGAGAATCCCTCTAAAGTAATTTACTTAGGGTTTGATGATGAGAATTAACATCAATGCTTCAATAATAGTGTAAATTATTCATACGTAGTGGATCTAGCAGTTTGAGTAAGAGCACAAAATAAGAATATTGTAATGTACAGAAAGGGGGTTCACTTTTTTAGACATGTAAACTAGGAATCAAACCCAATCCCACAAATTATATTGGAGAACAACTAATAGACTCAATACAAACCCTTGGGAGAGCTGGGTTTTTGATGGTTTTTATTCTTCTCCTTTTGTGTTTGATTGATTGGAAATTGAATATGAAAAGAACTAGGCTAAATAGTGCAAAGTTTGAAATAATAAATATAAACAAACAAATGCAAATCTAGAAATAAATTGAGATGTATAGAGTTAGAAAGGAGACGTAGAGAGGAACTTGTGACAATAATATGAGCCTAAATTGACTAGACATTGTAGCTAGGTGCTCTAGTCTTAATAGTTCTTTGTGTGTAGAACATGAATTCAAGAGCTCCCAAACTGTCCTCTAGTCAAATTCTAAGTCAAAACACATGGACTATGGTGCTAGGTGCCCTATTCTAGGTGGAATATGGTGCTACTTGTCATTGTCCTCCTCTTTTTTGATGAAATTTTCTTGGTTGCTTCTATCTCTATTTGCACTATGTTCTTGTACCTTTAATCTAAATGTAAAACCTATTTTTGAGTCTACAAGTGCACAAAAGGGGATAAAAATGGTGTTGAGTTCTATAGGGGATTACCTTAGTCAAACTGTGGGTTGGAATTAACTCTACAACAATGATGATTAGGAGACAAATAGAAATCTAAAGTAAAATATGAAACTAAAATAATATTACCTGAAGATGAATGATATTTATGATGCAATTCTCTTAGGTTATGTTCTCCATGTGATTATGCTATAACATAATAAATCATCATAAAATCCATCATAAAATCATAATTAAATATTCCTTGTTATAGCTTGCTACTTCTTATACTCGAGTCTTCTCTTGAATTGTAGGAATTAGATTGTGATATGAATTAGAATGATGTCTTATATAGGGTTCTCAAGCTAAATTCCCTTTTAGGCCAACCTACAATGATCATATCCCAACTTCAAGGATATATTTGTAAATGTCAAGGTTGATACATTACTCTCCCAAAATATTAGCCAAAAAGTGCCGGGCAGCGACAATAGTTGTCGTGCTATCCTGAAAAAATAGGCCCCAATTTTAAGGGAAGCGGGATAATAGGGCCCTGATATTGGATATGTAATTAATATGGAGATTGACAACATTTGAGTGGGAAAAAAAGTTCTTTCAACTTTAAAATAGGATAGAACCCAAATAGACTTAAAATAAAATAGGAGAAAGGGAACACTTAAAATAAGAGCCCAAATAGAAATGTGTTGAAGCTTTAAAGTAAAATAGGACTTCTATTTTTTGATTGAGGATTAATTCAAGGCAAGAATAGGTCTCAAAATGCTTAGAGGAATGAAAACATTAAAATGAGTGCTAAGGAAATTAAACTCATAATTAAAGGAGTACAATTTATGACACTCTATTTAGCCCCCATTTTAGCGGGAGAATACTCATGGTAAAGTTGAAATGAAAGAGAAAGAGCATCTGAGAGAAAGACAAGAAAGGGATACAATTTCACTAAGTTTGAGGGATGATTGAAAGTCCCCAATCAAAGGATCCTATTAATCCATGCAAATAACCTTCAAGTATACACAAAGTAAATAACACAAAGTACTAAATCAAACAAAAGGTTCCAAGTCAACTAGTTGAAGAGATCTTGATGTCAAACATATCAATCATTAATATTTTTCTTGGTATATTATTGGGCATGTGCAAGATCATGATGGGCCAAATTAGGCCCTTAAGTGGCAATGAAAATTTAGAAAAATAGAGTTAAGAAACTTGACATGAAAATTTGAATAGGTTATCAACATAATTTAAAAAATATGTAAGAGCAAAACTTGTAGAAAATTTAATGTAGTTTTTAATCTACTAGTTTTTTTCTTAAAAAAATATATATTTGGTGAAAATTGGGAATTTTGATGTAGTGGTACTAAATTTTTAGGAAAAAGATAAAAAATAGGTTTATGTTTAACGAACCTAAGCATAGGAAAAAACTAATATAATTTTATGAAACTTTAAATATAATTAGAGGACACATGCCCAAATGTGCCACATATTTTTTTATAACTTTTTTTTCCATGTAAATAATTAATTATGGATTTTTTACTAGAAATTATAAAAAATGAAAACTCATATGTCTAACCACCATAACATGGTAAAAAATTTATGAAATAATTTTTTTTTAACCCTATTCAAAGCATATATCTTGGGCATTTTTAAATTCAAAAATGTGAAACTGTTTGAAAGTTCTAGATGTTTTTCAATTAGCCTATCAATTAGGAGTTTAGTCATGATGCATGTAGAAAATCAATAATAATTATTTATTAAATTCAAAATAAGGCATAATTTATATTGGTGGAAAGATGAAAATTTTCCTAATAAATTATTTTCATTTCATCAATTTTGGATTAAAAAAAGTCATCAACCACATGAGTGAAGTTTGGAAAGCCACGGAAAACTTGTAAACACATTTTTGTGTTGACTTTTTAGGTTTGGCACGTCCAAGCCAAATCCCAAATCAATCTTGAGGCAAATCCTAAGGCTGAAGGTTTTTGTTAAAAAATGTAAATATCAATTCCTAATGGATATCTGTTGGTTACTAATATTCATTAATTTTGTGTTTTGTTTAATTATTTCTTGTTTATTTATTATAAACAATTTGTTATTTATTTTTTTGTCAAAATGAAGAGCGCATATATATTATATATAGAGAATATTTAAGTTCAACAAAGAGTATGAGAAATAACAAAAAAATAACAAAAAATATAGGGTTATCACAAAACCTATTGACAAAAGCCCCAAGTATTTGAAGATGAAATTTTACATATCATATGATTACCCATATATCCAAGGTTTGTATAAAACCTTATGTTCATGCAAGAGACTAATTATATAGATCTAATTAAAAAATTTAGATCATATTTCCTATTCCAGCCTGGTTCTTTTTGACATAGCACCATGAACAACTTCAAAATCTTGTGGTTGAATGAAATTATCATGGAAAATTCGTTCATTCAATTGCAATTGGCCTTGACAATGATGGAATCTAGAGTGGCAGTATGAACCCTTGGATGAGATATGTGATGCAAAACACACAATTTGTTTTTGACTTCGAGATGAAGAAGCAAAACCTTCATTGTTGGTGAGAAGAGAAAGAGCCTTGAATCTATTCTAAATAGCTTCAAATTACACAGTTCCAATAGTTTTTGCATATGCAAAGAGAGATCTACCCAAGATTTCATCATTGTTACCTTCTATAGCTGTTTTAAAAGCATCATACAAAGAAGCAATTTATAGCTTTCTTTGGAGGTCTTCCCTAAATAAACAATTTGTTATTATAGCTATATATTTTTATAACTAGTTTTTTAGTCTATAATGTATAATATACTATAATCTCTTATATGATTATATACAAATTTTAATATTAAAAAAATAAAATAATATATATTACTAAATATATAAATTACAGATACATATAATATGATATAATTAAAGATATTAATTTAATATATATTAAAAATGTTATATAAATTATGTTTCCCTCTATCCCTCTTATACTCTCCCTCTTTGACACTCTCTCCCTATGTCTACAAGTCTACCTCTCCTACTATCTCTCTCATCTTACACCTATATGTACCAAACTCTCTCGCTCTTTCTATGTAATACCTCTATCTTAATCTCCCTCCCTCCCAACCTCCTCTCCTACTATCCTACTATACCCCTCTCCCTTTCTCTCTACCTCTCTACCCTTCCCTCTATTCTTAGATCCTTCTCTCTCCTCATGCCCTCTCTCTCTCTCACTCCCTCCCTTTTCTGATAGTTACCTTCCCCCCTCTCCCCCTCTCCCCCTCCTCCTAATTACTCTCTCTCTTTATTTATTTCTTCACCTCTATCCCCAAATCTCACTCTCTCCCTTTATTGATACTTTCCCCTCTCCACCTACCCCCTAATTATCCCCAACTCTTGTAGAAGTTGATGATCAAACATAGGAGCCAAGAATGATTTGCAAGTAAATTACCTATCACACAAAAGAGATCAAGAAAAGATTGTATGCTCCATAACAACCAAACAATTCTATATTATTGCACAAAAGAATTGAATATTCAATATTGAAGGTACAATTACAATGAATGAAAGAATTGCTTTATAGAAAGAAGAGATGCCCTTATCCCAAAGTTGGAAGAAATAAATCAATGCAAAGTAGGAGCTAAATTAAGCTCAACTACAAGTAAAAAAATCTAACTAGAAGTTCCTCTAAGTGAACTTAGACTAAAAAACTATAACACCTAGCTAAACTAAAGTACCTAAGTTTAGTTTAAGTGAAAAAGTAATTTAAGGACCTAAGTAATAAATAATTAGATAATTGTCCTAAATTTACTCCAACAACTCTCTCCCACTCATTCTCTCTTCCCCCTAATTACCCTATCCTATTCCAATCTCTCTCTTTCTCTCTGTGTGTGTTGATACTTCCCTCTCCCCCCTCTAATCCTCCCTCCTAATTACCCCCCCCCCTCTCTCTCTCTCTCTCTCTCGCTTCTTTGTTGATACTTCCCTCTCCATGATCTCCCACTCCCCTAGCTTCCCTCTCTTTATATATGTATATATCTCTTCACCTCTCTCTCCATATCTCCCTCTCTCCCTTTTTTTCAATACTTTCCCCTCTCCCCCTTTCCTCCTACCACCTAATTTTTCCTCTCTCTCTCTCTCTCTCTCTCTCTCATTCTCTAGATTCCCACTAATTAACTTCCCTCTCTATAGCCTCTCTCCCTCCCTCCCTCTCTCTCTCTCTCTCTCTCTCTCTCTCTCTCTCTCTCTCTCTCTCTCTCTCTCTCTCTCTCTCTATCTATCTCCCCCTCCCTTTATTGATACTTTCCTCTCCCCCCTCTATCAATCCCCCCTAATTACCCCCCTCTCTCTCCCTCCCTCTTTTAATACTCCCCTCTCTCCCCCTTTGGACCCATCCCCCCTAATTAATACTTTCCCTCTCTCACCACTCCCCCCCCCTCTCTCTCTCTCTGTGTTAATAATTATCTCTCCCCATCTACTTGTCTCCCCTAATTACCCTCTCTCTCTCACATCTCTCGCTCTATGCCTTTATATTGATACTTCCATTTTCTCCTCTCCCTGCCCCCCTAATTACCCTCTCTCTCTCTCTCTCTCTCTCTCTCTCTCTCTCTCTCTTTGTTGATACTTCCCTCTCCCCCATCTCTCCCTCCCCCTAATTACCCTCTCTTCTAATTAATCTCTCTTCACCTCTCTCTCTCTCTCTCTCCCTATATCTCTCCAATTTTACAATGAAGATATAACATTAAATGTTAGAGCCAAGATTACATTAAATCTTCATATGATCTAACAAACTAAATAAGTTATGCAAGTTAATTACTCATGATGCCCAGATTTCATGGGAGTGCAAGGGTAGAGGATACTATTAACTTTCTCTTATGTGACTCTCTATGACACTTCACACTACACTTGACACTCAAACTCTAACAATTGATGCCTCAAATGAGCTCACATGCCTCTATTTACAACATTTGGAGGCCAAGAGGTAGATAGAAGATACCAGTATATGTGTGGTAGTTCTAGATTATTGGTAGATGTGGGTGGTAGATGGAAGTACTAGTAGATGTGAGTGATAGATGGTACTACCAATAGATATGAGTGGTAGATAAGAAAATTAGATGGAAAGTAGATGAATTTTTGGAAGATAGTGAAAGTGGAGTCGTAGGTGGTGGTATGTACTTTGGAATATTGTCATAATGGAGTACATACTTTGGGATTTGTAGGCTCATGTAGACCCCTTTTATTTATTTAATAATTTATAATATTTTCCCAAAAATCTATTACTTACTAATTTCTTTACCATCACTTTTGATAGATCCAAAAAAGTGAGAATAGTTCGCTTAACACCCATAAGTGGCTATAGGGATCTTTCTTTTTACATAGGATTGTGTCTTATTGTTAGGGCTTAACATAGCTGACATCATGGGTTTTTTAGATAGGGTTGCATGCTGCTATCAAATCTTAACATGACTAACATCATGATATAGACAAACGCTTGTGCTAGTCAAAATAAGATCAAAGTGGCAAAAGATCATCTGGAAGAGGCTCAATACTATCATCCCAATCTTGTGGTCTTTTATTGAAAGCATGAATGATTTTGATTTGTGCTTCACCCCTTACAAAGTCCCATTCTATGTGAATAGTTGATTTGACAAGAAATAAACTTTTCATAGAATCTTAAACCATTACCATTGGAAAACTTGGCATAACATCTTATACTCCTTGAGCATTCTATCATCCTAATGATGGATCACAGAGTGTGATCTGAAATGTTGATACAAACAAACATACACAATCAAAACCAGAAGTGGGCATAATTACTAATATGGATTGTGGAAAACTAATATCTTTCAACATGAATATGTTAGAGGAGAAAATTCAACCCTTGGGAGATAGTAATCTCCTGGTCTAACCAAATAATCAACCATTATGTCAAAAATGGCATGAAACAAATTTCCATGTATGAGATTTAAGAAATGTCTCATATCAAGTGGGAAGTTTGGAGTAAATATATTTGCATAGTCTTCAAACTCACTTTCCAATAGAGTGATACTATTAATTAATCCAAACTTACAACATTTAAGGAAATTCTTTTTTGTTGGATTGGTACAACATATGGATTGAAACCTTGTAATTTGTATATCCATAGAGAAATGGTTCCTACAAGTGAAAGAAATTGGAGCATAAAATAACTCAAAAGTTTATAAATTTTTTTCTTCTTCATCTAGAGAATGAATCCTTTGATCATGATATTCTATGATGAGTCTTCAGAGGTCTTGCAACCATTTGACCAAAATCTATACTTCAACAAGAATTGTGATGACTTGTGGTGGATGTTGTGGAAGTTGTATGAAACTACCATTTGATAACTCCCATTGATGTATTGAATTACCAACTTGAATCTAGATGGTTTCTACTAGTTCCCTAGTTAATTAATCAACAAGTTGGTTGTTTTCCCCTTTTATCCATTCAATATCAAAATCATATCCAGGAAACTCAACATACCATCGAGAAATTCTTCCTTGTGCGATATCTTTATTGGATTTTTTCTTCATAAGGCTCCTCATCACTTGACTATTTTTTTTGACAACAAAATGCTCTGGTTTGAGAAATATCTCTAAATTTTCAATTCTTTTTTTAACAGCAAGAATTTGTTTTTCATAAATGTGATATTGGTGTAGGGGAACCTAACCTTCTTTCACAAATATGGTCAAATAATGAATTTTGATTTTGAGTCATATTTGGATGTAATGAGGTCATACTAGACCATTCTTGATGTAATAAGGGTCATTGGAGTTTATATGGTCATAGGTTGCAAAATTTGTCAAGTTGCAAGACAAGTTTGTTGGAATCCAAGAACACTGAGAGGTGGGGTGAATCAATATTCTACCAGAATGATCAATTTTAACCTTATTAAGACATGCATTCACCAACCGGTAAACCGGTATATATATAAATGAAATAAGTAAAGCAATCAATAAGATGACTACACAAATGAATACCATAACACAGAGAATAATATGTGGAAAACCTCAAAGAGGAAAAAAAATGGTGGGATTTGTGACCTACAATATCAATCCAATGGCCATATGAAGAGATATTACAAAATATGGGGGCCTACACTTGCAGGAAGGCTTACAACCTAGAGCACACTGCTCATCACAAAGGAGTCTCACTAACTACAATTATTTTGAATAAGAAAACATAAAAAATGAACTCATCAAATGCATCTGGTATGCCTAATTGAGTTCTGGTTCAAGCTCTGTCTATTCTAGTTTTGATACCCTAAACCCTTATCAAAATAACCTCTAACATAATCAACATTCCTTGCATTATAAATATCACTCTCATATATCTCATAACCTCACATATCACAAAATGATCTAATCAACTGACCTATATACCCTTACAATCGTTCATGCCTTATGTCAGCTTACATAGATAATTACAAAATGAATATACATGTCAGCGCAATTACATATATACATAAATATCAAAATCAATCATTGATTGCCGGATCTCCCAAAAGATGTCGGCCTCCAATACCAGTAACCTGATGAAGTCATGTCGACTTGCAATGTCGGTACCCATAGAATTCCTCCTACTAGTGTCGGTGCCAGCGAAGTGTCCATTGGTAAACAACCAACCCAAAATATGAAAGACATAAAATATTGCCATCAATGACAACATATTGAAACCAATCAAATGAGTGTTAATTGCCAACAAAGTTGTCAAGCAACTTTTCTTACAGCCAAATTGTCATAGGTGTCTAAGTTTTCATTTGATGTAATAAGGCCTATGGAGGCCATTTGTCATGTTGAAGGGCCAAATATGTAAGTCTTTAGACAATTTGCATAAATTGTCACAAAGTTGGAAAAGTTGTCATGAGGCAAAGTTATAAAAATGCAAAAGATGGAAGTCCAATGGTCATAGAAGTTTAAAAGTTGGTTTTGGGTTAGTTGAGAAGTTAGTTTGGATTGAAATGAGTTTAAAAGGTTTTGAAAGGATCAAGAAATAGGGAGAAGACATTGTATAGTAAGTTACATATGAATAAAACCATTATTCTCTACAAATTTACTGCTATTCTATTGTTACAGAGGCTTGTACGACCATATGCAGTTAGGTAATGAATGAGAAACTAAATTTGTTTGATATTTTAATGAGTCTTATTCCCTCTGCAAAAATTTTGGGAAATGTTCATTAAGTTTGTGCAAAGTTATAGTAGTTTTTTTTTTCTTTCTGAAATCAGTCCCATGAGTGAGGGTTTCAAGGGTTTGAATACAAAGTTGTGAATTCCTGGCACTTTCCACCATTAAAATATCTTGAAAATTGGTTGAATGAAGGTTTAAAGAGTTTAGTTTAAGATTATTAAACTTGCAGGAGTGACCAATGTTGTTTGTGGGTAATAAGATGATGCCCTATGCGGCTAAACTATGTAATTTGACATAGTAGTTTGAACTGTGATAAGGGTTTTGTGGAGTAAGGAAAGACTAGTCATTTGAAATGCTTAAAATTGTTCATTTATGTTTTTTTATAACATGTTCCAACCCTTGGGATACAATATAGAATTTTGGGAGCAAACATTCAATGAGTTGTTATGTAAAGGAGGCCTAATTAGGCCTAGGTTGTACTGTAACAGTCCTAATTTGAATAACTTGTTCCAAAACAACTGTATCATCATTTTACATATGTTTTGTAATTCTCAAAAGGGTATTTTATGATGGTATGATGAAAGAATAAGTATCTGGTCAAGTACTGAGAGGGGGGGGGGGTGTGAATTAGTAGATAAAAAAATTGATAATAACTTCACCAATCTCAAAATCAATCTCTCAAAGTAAACTATCAATATAATACCACTGTCAAGATAAAAAATCATAAAATAAACTAACTGATTGTTACAACAAATTAACAGTAAACAACTTCAAACTTATAAACATCCAAATGCTTTTTCATATGTCAACAGACTTCATTTCTCAATGCTTCCGGTTATCATGACTTATCAAAGTAGTTAAGTAAATCAACCATAAGAACATAACCACAAAAACATTCACCACTTGACACAAATATTTTTGACGTGGAAACCCAAATGGGAAAAACCACGGTGAGATGAGACTCACAAGATAACTATCTAAACTCTTCTGAAGTTTTCCCTATTAGGAGCCTAGCCTGTTAAAGCTTTACAAAAGTCCTGTTAAGAACAGATCTTGTTAGGGACAACTAGGTTAAGGGATTGACTACAATGCCTTGTTAGAAGAAATACCCTGTAAGGTGTAACCTCAGTAGAGGATTTGAAAATCCATGCTAATGGATCACCTTGTTAGAGGATTTGAATAGCACCAAGCTTGTTAGAGCTTATCCAGTTAGGAGATTTCAATTCTGCTGTAATTGTTAGAAAACAACAGGAGTTTGCTTATTTGTCTGAATAGCACTACACTTGCTTGATCATATCCTTTTCATGCTCCTATCTGCCTTTACTCAAACTGCAGATACATCATCTGGTTTGGGAACCACACACTCAGCTAATCTTTTCCAACACTGAAACTAAACAACTTCTTTGACCTTATAAATAAATCAATTAGGTCGGTAACACAATAAAAACCTAATTCTCATAGAGATTAAAATAAAGTTAGTTCAATTATGATCATTGGATTACATAGCAATCTCTGCACATCAATCAATAAAACCTCAATCGCTCCTTGATCACCACTTAAGTAACTCATCACGCACTTTGCATTATATGCAATATACTTGCTCATTCCCTAGACAAAATCCATTACATCAACTCACCAAAATCACTTGAAATTGTCTTCATACAATAATCATTGTTGCTCATCATCAAATTGTAAACCAATATAACCAATTCACCAAACTTAATCAGTTAGGGTTTATCGAAAACAATAGGTAGGGTTTACCAGTGACCGGTTCAACTCTCCAATATATAGCAATACCAGTTCACTCCACAAATTCTTCCTAACGGTTATAGTTTCCTTCACTAGCTCTTCCTACCAGTTACAAAACAATATTAACAATATCAACAATATCATTACCAATTAATTGACATCAATGACAATATAACACATCATTAATGCAATCTTCATGCAAATGCCAACATTTTTTATTTTTATTTATTTTGTGAGTACCTTGCATTGGAATTTGTGCGCTATTTTGTCATCTGCAAGGGCTAGTAGGAGATAAGCCAATTAGATGGTGTATATAGGGGTTTGATGAAATTAGTGTTTTCATAGTTGTCAAGGTGTATAAATATTGTATTTGGTTTATCTAAGATGTTCCCAAGGTGGGTTGAGCCTTGTGAACTATTGATCCTCTACTTGGTGTTTATAGCCTATGAGGCATAGTGACCTTGTGGAAGGAAAGCTTGAAGTTTGTAAAGAGTCATGGTTAGAAAAAAACCTTAGGGGAATCCTTATCCATTTTGAATTCTTGAATTCAAGAAGCCTATCATTAAGAGAGGAATGATTGCCTATTATAGTTCCTTGATTGGGTTATGAGGGAGTCATGAGCCCATTGTTGTGAAATATGCCTACATGTTGTTGATTAGAATCTTACCTTTGCATCAGATATCAAGTTTTGTATCTTTAAATTCTCTAGATTTGTAGCAAAAAATTTCTATTCATTTATCTATAAAATCTCGTGTCAACACAACTGACCATGTTGTGTCAGAAACATCTGTTTATAAAATCAATGGATTACCTAGTGTTGGAATTTGAAGACTTGGTACACTTTGGCATTTGGTCTTGATTTGTTAAATTTATTTTGTATTCTACAAATTCCATCAAGAAGATGACTCCTTGAGTTGATCTTGAATCTTTTTTTTTTTCCTTTTACTAGCTCTTTGTAGAATCGTGCCACATAATTCAAGAATCCAAGAAACCTTCGAATTTGTTTCTTGTTTGTAAATACATCTTAAAATTCTTGGATATTTTTTAGTACATGAGGTTGTAGTTTTATTTTCCCCTTATCTAGATGTAATATAAGAAAATCAATTTCTATCTGACCCATCACCATATTTTTTGTTGATTAATAGATTGCATTTTTCTGTATAGTTTTATACAATTTTTTTAGATGCTCAATATGGTCAGTAACTTTATTAGAAATAATAATTATATCATCAATGTAGACAACACAAAAATATTTCAAGTGTTTGAGATCTTGATCCATTCTTATTTGAAAATATGCAGGTGTAGTACATAGACCAAATGGCATAACATTACATTTGAATAAACCCTGTTGTACTAAAAATGCTATTTTATACCTATCTTCTTCTTTAACCTTAATTTGCCATAATCTTGATTTACAATTGAACTTTTAAAAAATTTGTTTATTTTCTACTCTCCTAATTAAATCTAAACTAAATGGTATGGGATAATTGAATGAAATTTTACAAAATGGCATTTGCATATAAAATGCAGGACATACAAATGGACTTTTACTTTCCCTTATAAAATTTCCTTCTAGCAACTCATTCAGATGTTTGCCCATTTCCTTAACTTTATTGGGGCTTAGTAAATATGAACGCTCATGGGGTATAATGGACATGCATTCTCGCCTTATCTTAATTTCACATTCATGTACCAAAATTCTAAAGGATTCATGCTACAACAATCTTTATCAAATCTTTCTTTAATTAGAGCTAATTCCCTTTCATTCTTATCTTCTGCAACCTCTTTTGCCCATTCTTTTGCATTTTTTCCCCTAATCCGTCCAATATATAAGTAATTACTTTTAAGATTAGAATCCTAACTTCTTCATCCTTATGGTGTAGAGATATCTATGTTGTCTTGAGAATGAAGGGTTCATATTTGACAAAGAAT
Source organism: Cryptomeria japonica (assembly GCF_030272615.1). Taxonomy (NCBI): domain Eukaryota; kingdom Viridiplantae; phylum Streptophyta; class Pinopsida; order Cupressales; family Cupressaceae; genus Cryptomeria; species Cryptomeria japonica. The sequence continues at coordinate 251,900,714 of NC_081406.1, forward strand.
AAATATCCTAACAGAATGTCACTATGCATATCATTGAATTCTACAAAATATGTAGTGAATATTTTAACATGGATTTTGATATGAACATCTTGTGCATACTTTCCCATTTCAATTTTTCTTTAGTGATAGAATGTCCATTTGGTAATTTTGACTTTGACTTCCAAAACATTTTTGGGATCACTTTTGTTTTAGCAAAATATATTTGCCAATATTGAGTCAATGAAATCATCAAATTCAATGGGTTTGTAACCTTCAAATTATAAATAAATTTTAATATATACAATATTGTTTGCTAGTTGCATGAAAACATAAGATTTTTCCTTTTCTTGTTCTTCAAGTTGTATGTAGTTTTTATTCATGTCAACCTTGAATAAAACATCTTTGATTTCTCCCACAAATTGATTGAGAGTTCTTATTTGTTTTTTCCTCTTTAACCATTTGAGTTAATTCTTCCACATAATTTTTTATTACATCTAAGTTTTAAAGAAGGGCAATTTGATCATTACTTCAAGTTTTCATTGTAACTCTTTTCCTTGGATCAAGTTCTAAATTTAAATCTGAGACTTTGTCTCTGTACATGGATAAAATCAAATCTGAGATCTTATGGGAGAAGATTCAGATAGATTTTACATCAAACAATGAAGTGTCTACAATGAACATACATGCAAACTATTGGAATCCAAGAACACTGAGAGGGGGGGGGGGGCTGTATAAGTGTTCTACCAGCAAGATCAATTTTAACCATATTATCAAAGTATTTCAGTAATTGGTAACCACAAAAGAATATAACAACAAAGAGAAATGAAACAACCACAAGATAATACACCATAACATAGAGATTTATACGTGGAAAACCTCAAAGAGGAAACACCATGGTGGGATTGGTGACCCACAATACCTATTGATTGGCCAAATGAATAAATATTACAATAGGGGCATGCACATGTAGGAAATCCAACAACCTAGAGAACATTGATCATCACAAAAGGAGCCTCACTAACTACAAACACAAAATATGGAGTCACAAACAAAATTCTGAACTCTTAAAGTGGATCTGCTATGCTGGATGAGTTGTAGTTAAAGCATACTCCGTACCAGTTTTCACTGTGTCCTCCCTTACCAGTATCTTGCTTCGCTTCCCAAACCTCTAAACTAATATCCAAGGCTGACTATAGAATATTACATTCACATTCTGTCAATCAACATCGCTCGCACAATATCACATCACTATATTCCATTACATTATAAAATATCCTAACCGGACTGACTTAAATACCCTTCCTAAAAACAAACATAAATGCCTTATGTCAGCTTACAATGATATTAAAATTTATTTATATGTCAGCCTAAGCAAAAATAAATTCATTAAACTTCGAGAATGATGCCTTTGATCATTTCTATGTAGACTTGATAGATCAATCTCCCATGTTGGCCTCAAATATTAGTTCCTACTGTGTTGGTTTCCTTTGTCTGCTGCTATCGGTTCCTTGTGTATCAGATGACTTGAATGTCAATTACCAAACAATGAATACCGGTGAGTACCGGTTAAGTGACCAACCCAAAATGGTGTGTGTTTCCATCAATGACACCACAACTAAATCAGATGAGTGTCAATTTCCAACAATCTCCCCCTTTGGCATTAATGGCAACACTCATGTGAAAAATGGATCGCTGAAGTGTTGTTTCGATTCCCTTCCAAAATGATAATATGATGAAACAATAAGGATCCAATCGACTACTAAGAGGGGGGGGGGGTGAATCAGTAGATAGAAAATAAACTAAACTTTCACCAAACTTAATCCCAACTTAGAAACAACTTGCTAACCTAACTAGTTTAGACGCTGTATCAAAAATTACAACTGCATTGTAAAACTTTACCAGTTGACCAAAACATCAATGATACAATGCAACAGATCTGAAACCCAAATACCATTTAACCAAAACATTAAACCACTTTACTAACATCAGCAATATCTCATTTCAGATCATTTTCGGTCATCTAAACATATCTAAGTGGCTTTACCAGTTAATCATATCAACCATATCAAAACACATCCACAAAATCATTCACCACTTGACACAATAAGTTTTTACGTGGAAATCCAAATGGGAAAAACCATGGTGGGGATGAATACCCACAAGTATTTTGAACTCTTTTGAAGTTCACCCTGTTAGGAGTGAAGCCTTGTTATAAGTTTATAAAATAATGTCATGTTAAGATCAGATCCGGTTAAGGACCACTCGGTTAAGGGATTGACTACAATACCATGTTAAAGGAAATACCCTATTAAAGGTAACCTCAGTAGAGGATTTCAAATCCAAGCTAATGGATCACCTGGTTAGAGGATTTAAACAACACCAAGCCTTTTGAAGCTTACTCGGTTAAGGGATTTAACTATTGTAATGGTTAGATAACAACAGGCTCTTTGTTGATTTGTAAATAGCACTACCTTGCTTAATTAGATCCTTTCCTACTCCTATCTACCTTCACAACATTTTGTAGACACTCCTTCTGGTTTGGCAACAATCACATTTCCACACTTAACCAAATTTGGCAACACAATTACAAACAACTCATCAACCTTAAATACAAATATAATAGGTTGGTAACACATGACAAAACCTACAAATCTCATAGAGATTACAAACATATCGGTTCAATCATAACTGTTGGATTACATAGAAATCAACTACACATTGTTCTAGACAACTTCAAATGCTCTTGGATCACCACACATGGGATCATGTATCTTATCACACATTTTTCACTTTATGCTATACACCGGCTCATTCCCAAGATAATCGATTATCTCCACATGCCAAAACCACTTTGAAACTCATCACGTGCATCATGCTTACATGGCATCTTCATCTTTGATCATCATTCGGTCATGATCATCACAACCGATTCACCAAGCTCCATTGGTTAGGGTTATTCATATCAACCGGTTAGGGTTACTGATTGATCACTACTTCAATAACAATACCAATACCGGTTTCCTTTACTGCTTTACTACCAGTTGCTTTGATTCATCATTAACGGTTGCAATAAAACTCCATTACTGATTGCTATTGACATTAATGACAACCTATACTTCATCAATGCAATCTTCATGCAATGCCAATAATCTCCCATTTTGGCATTGATGGCAATACAAATATCAATACCCTTTGATTGTGATGATTGAGAGAAAACACATACATAGGTATAGGAATCCCGGTTTACATTTTTCCCATATACTCTCCTTCAATTGTATCTTCATGTCTTCAGCTGGTAACTGGCTATCAATCATATACAGTTCCTCTCCCCATTTGACAATAATGCCAAACTGAAGGTTAACCATTCCATGCTTCACCGATTTGCAACAAGTTGGTCCCCCTGTGGAGTATCTCCACTCTACACTAATCCATCTTCAATATTTTCAATAGGCTTCGGGACTGGTGTCTACCACATCTGCTTAATTGACTTCATATAGGGGTACAACCCCTAACTTACCTCTAACATACTCAAATGTAGCCTTAGGTAGAGGTTTAGCAAAGATATCTGCTAGCTATTCCTTAGTAGATATATGCTCCAGTGACACATCTTTACTTTGCACTTTTTCTCTCAAGAAATGATACTTCAACTCAATATGCTTTGTCCTAGCATGCAACACCGGGTTCTTAGAAATGTTTATCGCACTGGTGTTATCACAAAAAATCCTTACTAGTTTTGATATCTTCAATGTGTTTCATCTAGATTGCTTGGGTACAATTCATATATGTTGCAACATATTCATCTTCTGTAGTTGATTGAGAGATAAAACTCTGTTTCTTGCTGCTCCAAGACACTAATCTTTCTCCAAGAAAAAATTCTCCTCAGGTTATACTCTTCCTGTCATCAACATTTCCTGCCCAGACTGCATTTGTATAGACTTTTAAATCAAAGTCTCTTGCATATGGATACCATAATCCATAATCAATTGTGCCTTTTAGATACCTAAAAATTCTTTTAGTTGCTACCATGTGTGTCTCCTTCAGACCTTTCTAAAATCTGGCAACCAATCCTAGTTCATGAGAAATGTTCGGTCTATTGTGGACAACATAATGTAGTTTACCTATCATTGACCTATACTCCTTTTCATCAACTGATGCAAAATCATCCTCCTTAGACAATTTACAACCTGTAACCATTGGTGTTCCAACTGGTTTATAGTCTCCCATTCCAAAAGTCTTCAATACTTCTTTCACATATTTGGACTGTGTGGTGAAAATACCTTCCTTCATCTCTTGGATTTGCAAACCTATGATTTTTTTTATCTCACCTACCAGTGACATCTCAAACTCATTCTCTATTTCATTAGCAAAATCATGACACATATCATCATTACCTCCAAAAATGATATCATCCACAAATACTTTACTTACCAGTATATTATCTCCTTTTGTCTTGAGATATATGTTATTGTCTTCACTAGTTCTTTGAAAACCCATCTTCACCAAGTGAGAGTCATACTATGCTCTTGGTGCTTTCTTTAATCCACATAATGTTTTATGTAATTTGCACACCATGTCCTTTTCTATAGTTAAAGCATAACCATCTGGTTGTTCAATGTAGGCTTTCTCTTCTAATATTCCATTTAGAAATGTTGACTTCACATCCATTTGATATACTTTGAATCCTCTGTATGCTACAAATGCAAGTAGAGTCTTTAATCCTTCCAATCTTGCAACTAGAGAAAATGTCTCACCATAATCTTCACCTTCTTCTTGTGCATATCCTTTGCATACTAGTCTGGATTTATTTATGATCACTACTCCATCTTCATTCAGTTTATTTCTGAATACCCATTTTGTACCTATTACATCCTTGTTCTCCAGTCTAGGTACCAATGACCAAGTATTGTTCTTCTCTATTTGGTCGAGTTCTTCTTCCATTTCCCTGATGTAGTCTTCATTTGCAAATGCTTTGTTTGCAATTCTAGGCTCAATGGTGGAAATCATACAAGAGTTCTCTCTAAGCCTTGTTCTAGTTAGCACACCTTCTTTCTTATCTCCAATAATCTGATCAGGGCTATTATTGAGTCTAACATACCTTGGAATAACATGTTATTGATTTCCAAATTCTTCTTCTATTTCACTATCTTCATCTTCTTCTGGACCTTCCTGTTCTAGTTTAACTGGGGCTTCTCTAATCTGTTCTTCATTTTCTAGCTTCATCGGTTCTGGTTCTAAAAACAATGTGTAAGGTTCTTCTTCTTCCTTCTCTTTACTAGTTTCTCCTGATTTCTCAAGAAAATCATCAACTCAAACATTTACACTTTCAATGATCTTCTTAGTCCGCTTGTTGTAACACTTGTAAGCTTTTCTCTTGGTGGAGTAACGAAAAAATATTCCTTCATCACTCTTGGCATCAAACTTACTAACATAATCACCTCTTTTGATAAAACATCTGCTACCAAAAATCTTAAATTAACTGACATTTGGTGATCTACCATACCATTACTCATAGGGAGTTTTGTCATTACCTCTTTTAACTAGTATCTGGTTCATTGTGTAAATAGTTGTGCTGACAATTTCTCTCTCAAATGTCTTAGCTATGCCTCCTTGAATTAACATAGTCCTAGTAGCTTCAACAACTAACCGATTGTTCTTTTCTACACTTTATCTTCTTTCCACTTTTATTTTCAACTAAGGCTCTGAATGCCTTAAACTTCCTAAATGATTTTGTCTTGTCTTTCAAGAATGTGACCCACATCATCCTTCAGCAATCATTAGTAAAAATCATGAAATATCGATCACCTTGAATACTCCTAGTCCTTATTGGTCCACAAAGGTTGGTATGAGCTAAATCTAGCAAATGTTTTGCTGAGAAAGATTTGCTTTTGAAGGATGAGGATGTCATTTTCCATAACTGACATTCCTTGCACAAAGCATTCACTGGTTTATTCAACTGTGGAAAACCTCTTACTGATTTGGACTTACAGACTTTTACAATGTTACCAAAATTTACATAACAAAATCTTCGATGCCAAATCCAACTATCTTCTACTTTTGCAATTAAACAACTATTGACTTTAGAACTTAAATGAAATAAGTTACCTTTGGTCTATTTGCCAATTGCAATCAGTTCACCTTTGCTTCCGTAAATCTTGCAGACTCCATTCTTGAATTCTAGTGTGTAACCTCTGTCATTGAGTTGAGTAGCACTCACAAGATTGTGTTTCAGTCCTTCAACCCAATAGAAATCATCTATACTTCTTTTACCATTCAGAGAGATGGATCCTTTTCTTTTCACCATGTGGGGTGAGTGATTCCCAAATATCACCACACCTTCATTAAACTCTCTCAAAGTAAGAAACTTACTTTGCTCACCGGTCATGTGGTGTGAACAACCACTGTCTATAATCTAGTCATTAGAACTATCTATGTGAGAGGCTAATGCCTTCTGATCTGATGTCTCTTCTTTAATAGCAACAAAGACAATGTACTCATTTGCATCTTCTTCAAATTCTTCATTTGTAGTTCCTCCATCAACTGCAATGAGACAATCTCTTTTACCTTTACCTTTATACTTCTTATACTTCTTATACCAGTACCTTTGGGTAACCGTTTGGCCACAAATTCTTCAAGCTCAATTAGACTATCTTCATCATCTACCTCTACTAGATCTAGACTCATGACTATAGCTCACTTCTTTGCTTTTCCTTACCGGTGGGGTATAAACTGAAGCTCTAAATGTAGATTCTGATCTCTAAACACTTCCATCAAAACCATTTAATTCAAATGTAGTTAATTTACCAATGATAGAATCAAGAGTTACCTTTGTTTTATCAATAGACTTGAGTTCATGAATGGTTGTAACTCGGATAGCGTAGAATAGTAGAAGGGTTCTCAACACCTTGCTAACCACTGTGGTATCCTCCACTGTACCTCCAACACTTTTGATCTCTCTTCCTATCTCCTTGATCCTTTGACCATACTGTTGAATGTTTTCTCCTTCAGCCATCCATATATCATCAAATTTACCTCTCAGACTCTCTTTTTGGGCAATCTTAACATTGTAAGGCCTTCCCCAAACCAAGCTTTGATTTACTTAGTTGACCTTGTTTGACCTATTAATAAATGCTTTATAATTCAAGAGAAGGGACTGTGTTAGGTAGATAGGTTTGTGAGAAAAATAATTGAACCAAGTTATAGAGTTATTGCACCTAGTGGTGTACTTTTGATGAGTTATGAAGTTGAAATCCTAAAAGACCCATTGATTGGATAATCTTGAATTAACGTATGCCAACTATGTTTGGATGTAGAACTTATTTGATTCTATGATTGGGTAACATTTATGAATGTGGATGCTTCATTTATATGCTTTATAGATACAGAACTCTAGATGATCCTAGAATAGGATAAATTTGAGAGGAAGTATGTCATTATTGGATTTGCAGGACTTTACTATGATGATAGGAATAGGAATGCATGTTTTAATGAATGGATCAAAATTATGTGAATGATAATAATTGTTATGTGGAGTTATTTGAATGAAAGATGTATTGATTGATAAATGTATATTTTATGCAGAATGCTTGTAGTGCATTATTATTCATGTGTTTTATATTATATGAGATTATTTGGAAGTACTAATGTGTAAATTGAGTTTCGTAGGAATTATCCATGTGACCATGGAAATATTACGAAGAACCAAACCTAGACTTATGTATGTTCGTAAACCAGGGGTTGTCTATTTGGAGAGACAACACCCCATTTGTGTTGTATTTTTATTCGTGATAGTGTATGCTGCATGAGTGTTAAGTGTCATTTAAATTTAATGTGTAAAACCCACAAGAGATGATTTCATGTTTTAAATTGTAAAAGTGTTTTATTTGTGTCACTTGACACATGTGTGGATTTAAGTTTAAATGTTTTATTTTTGTCTCTTGGTGGGAAAGTGTTCAACTATAGTTTTTTCAAATAATATAACGTGTTGTCATAAATACCTTGGGAAAGGAATCTTTGGAGAGGTCAACATATGTTTGACCCGAAAATAAACTTCAGAGGGGTTTAAAATGGGTTAAATGAACACCTAGGGGTAGTTTATTAGGGTTTCCTAAAGCCCATAAGGTATACCTAAGGGTTAGGGGTAATTTTAGGCAAGTTTCTACTTTTAAGTGACCTTTTTGACGCTTTAAAAATTGGCTTTTCTGAGTTGTACGAAAATCAAAATTAGAATTTTGAATCTAATTGAGATTTTTCCTATTCGAATGAGAGTCTTTTTCCATTCCGCTTTACTTTCCTTTTTGGTTTTTAGAAACCTGTGAGAACTCAGAGAATGAGCTTCTTAAGCAAGAATTGGAAAATTTGAGGGTAATCACCCACTCTCCATTTTTGGAGACAAGAGAATTTTGTAAAGAAAAGATAGAATATTGGTTTGAGAATTTTACCTAAGGGTAGAAAGAGAAGAACCGTGGAATTGGGCTGCTCATCCTCAACAAAACTAAACTACCTTTTAGGCAGATTAAGGTTGGTCCTATTCATCATATAATGGAATTCTTATTGCATGTGTTTGTAAGTAATGTTTGTAAGAAAAAAAAAAATTTGTTTCTGTGCATGTTCTTTTGGAAATTTATTTGGTATTTTGTTTTATACCTTGTATGTGTGTTTGGGAGTAATCAAGATCTCCTACTCTTGGGAGAGAGGAGGATCTTTGTGGGTGGTAGAAGTGACAGCCCTCGAGTGAGAGACTCTCACTATGAGAGTGATCACAAGGGAATTTGTGTGACCCTTGCTACATGGCTTGTTTATGCATCGGGGGTCATAAGGAGGAAAATAAGGTATGAATGCCTTGGGGGGCATAAGGAATAAGGGGCTGATTTTGTTAAACTTGATGTTTTTGTTTGCCATGAGGTGGTTATATGCTTTAGTTTGCCATGAGGTGGCTATTTGTTTTGCCATACTTGCAGTCTCCTTAGGGTACTTGGTCCACTACCACCCTTGAAAAGATATCACCAATGTGTGGTGCTGTATAGCCCAGGTTTGGGAGTGTGTTTTGAGTTGGTGTGTGTTCTTCTTTTTGTGTTGCATGTTTGTTACCCGTCTAGGGCTTGGTTCTCTGAGCTCGGGGGTGGCTACTAGTTAGCCTAGGCTGGGAGGTGAGCACTCCATGGTCACAACCTATGATGTATTTGCAGGTGGTTGGAAGAAAGGAAAATGAACAAGTAGAAGTTGCTAGTATCATTTGGCTATAGAAAAGGATTTGGAAATGGAAAATTTATATTTTGTTTTAGTTGCAGTAGTGTAAAAGAGAAACTATGTTGTATCTATTTTTGAAAGGAAATGTATCTAATGTTTTTTTTTAGATCCGCATTTAAAAGAAATGAGAGATTCATTTGTAAAGTTGGCTCAAATATATTTTAAATATACTCCAAAGAAATGCATTACCTTATTATGTTATTATTGCAATAAATGGTATGTTAATTTTGGGTTAAGTTCATGTAGTTCTGGAAACAATAATAGTTGTAGAGTAGATGTGATTTTGAATTTAAATGTTCACTTTATCTCTTCTTAATGAAAATAACATAATTAAATGAAATAGAAAATCATGGGCGTAAGTAAGATAAAATTTAGTAATAGTCCTAATTATTTATTTCAAATTTACAAATCATGAGTTAATAGATTTAGCATGTCCATCTCTGAGGTTAAGTTGAATAAATTGAGACTAAAGTAGCTGCTGAATATAGTTTAATAATTCTGTCATTTGCATCATATTTATTGCGAAATAAAAAAATTAATATTTGCACCATAACTTTAAAAAGGAGAAATGAAATAATTAGTTAATGCTATTCTGTCCTTAAATTATTAATTTTCCTGCAAGCTGAAAATAACAATGTTCCCGTATGAAAATAAAATTTTAAAAAAACAAACATATTATGCCTATCCAGGATTTAAGTAATGGTAGATTTCATATATATACATATATATTTATATATATATGCATTCATATATATATAAATATAATTTTTTATTATTTCGAAACCAAGACAAATATATATATCTAACTGTGTAAATATACATAAATGTACATATATATATATATATATAATCTTTTTTTATGAATTTAAATTAAAAAAAATACATTTAAAAAAAAAAGAAAACAAAAAAAAAGGGGGGAACTCGGCCCCTGCGGAGCCCCCACACAGCGGACGACGCGGTCGGGAGCCGCCACTATGGGCGACCACAGTGAGCGGTGCCACTGTGGGCAACCATAGCGGATGGCCCAAGGGCCGCCACTGTGGGCGTCCACAGTGACGCTGCCACTGTGGTAATCCACAGTGAGTGGTGCTCGGGGGTCGCCGCCGCCACATTTTGGTAACCTCTGCCTCACCCAGATAAATGGCCGCCGCTCCAGGGATTCGGCCCTCCTCTGCCCTGCATCGATTCGGCCCCTGCATCACACTGAAACAAAAGAAAGAGGGTGAAACCCTAGCCCAAGTAGGGCTAGGGTAAAGTGGGAAATAAGGATTGAAATAAAAAAAGAAATAGGGCATCTCTTATATGAATAAAGGAATTAGGGCGGCCATGGGTTTATTGGCTAATGAAAAATCATATATATATATATATATATATATATATGTTTATTTTGTTTACATATATACATAGATATAGAGAAAGTTAAGATGGTATAAGCAAAATGGGTAAGTTGTAATAATAGTTGTTAAGGGAAAAATATATATAATTTCCAATTACATATATTAAAGAAGTTTTAAAATTTTATATATATAGTAGGGTTTTTCTTCATTTATATGCTTAATACTAATGTTGTTAAAGGCAAGTTTGAGATTGAACAATTTATTAAGTGTTTGTAAATACTATATATGATATATAATCAAGGGAACATATATTAGTTTTAATAAATCTAAGGGTACCCTAAAAGGGATGATGCAAAATAAAATTAAGAACAAATAAAATTTATTATTATTCTTGGTACAGGTTATGGGATTAATCCTTATAGGACACTATTCCTTTTGGGACTTAATTGACCTTTAAATCAACTTAGTTTAATCATATTTTAATTAATGTTGAAATAAACCATAGACTTTTATAAACTAGAGCTAGGGATGGATTACTTAATTCATAGAGACACCTTATGGCTTTCCTCTGGTAATTGGATTGATCTACGTCAATTATTTGATTTAATTTAGTTGATGATTAAAATCGTTGAAGGAATAAGACTATTCATTTAATATTCCATTTTAAATTAATTCCGATAATTGAGTTAGTGGTTAGAATTAACCCACTCATAAATGAGCCATGCTCGTTAGTGCATTCCATATTTGCTCATTTAATGTTTAAAGTTGCGAATTTAAAAAAAAAAAATCCCGTTCTTGCCCTAAATTTCGGGCATGACAAACATGCTCATCACCGCTATAGATATCTTTTAGTTTCTTCCATACTTCATAAGCAGTCTCCAATCCATGGACATTAGCATACTCTAAATCCAACAAGGAACTGATAATGGCTTCCAATGCTTGATTGTTCTCCTGTTGCTCCATCTTTTGATCATCTGTTAGAATCCCACTAGGCAAGTTATATTTAGTAACAACATGTTCCCAATATTGACTTCCTAAGCTCTCAATATAGATCTTCATCCTATCACTCCAGATTCTTTATTTTTCCCTATTGAATTTTAGACCTTCTTTCTTCATCGTGTTCTCCTAGATCTTTTCCTCAAGATATTAGGCTTAAACACAAGAGGACCTGAAATGCTCTGATACCAATTGATAATATGATGAAACAATAAGGATCCAACCAACTATTGAGAGGGGGGGGGGGGGGTGAATCAGTAGATAGAAAATAAACTAAACTTTCACCAAACTTAATCCCAACTCAGAAACAACTTGCTAACCTAACTGGTTTAGACACTGTATCAAAAACTGCAACTTCACTGTCAAACTTTACGGTTGACCAAAATATCAATGACATAATGCAACATATCTTAAACTCAAATACCATTTAACCAAAACATTAAAACACTTTACTAACATTAGTAATAGTTCATTTCAGATCATTTCTGGTCATCTAAACATATCTAAGTGGCTTTACTAGTTAATCCGATCAACCATATCAAAACACATCCACAAAATTATTCACCACTTGACATAATGATTTTTTAAGTGGAAACCCAAATGGGAAAAACCACAGTGGGGATGAATACCCACAAGTATTTTGAGCTCTTCTGAAGTTCACCTTGTTAGGAGCCAAGCCTTGTTAGTAGCTTATATAATAATGTCCTGTTAAGAACAGATCCGATTAAGGACCACCACGTTAAGGGATTGACTACAATACCTTGTTAAAGGTAACCTTGGTAGAGGATTTCAAATCCAAGCTAATGGATCACCTGGTCAAAGGATTTAAACAACACCAATCCTTTTAAAGCTTACCCCATTAAGGGATTTAACTATTGTAATGGTTAGCAAACAATAGGTTCTTTGTTGATCTGTAAATAGAACTACCTTTCTTAATCAGATCCTTTCTTGCTCCTATCTGCCTTCACGACATTTTTTCAAACACTCCTGGTTCACCAACAATCACACTTCCACATTTAACCAAATTTGCCAACATAATTAGAAACAACTCATTGATCTTAAATACAAATATAATAGGTCGGTAACACATCACAAAATCTACAAATCTTATAGAGATTAAAAACATATTGGTTCAATCATAACCATTGGATTACATAGCAAACAACAACACATTGTTCTAAACAACTTCAACCACTTCTAGATCACTACACATTGGATCGTATAGCTCATCATGACTTTTTCACTTAATGCTATGCATTTTCTCAATCTCAAGATAAACAGTTATCTTCACACACCAAAAACACTTTGAAACTCATCATGTGCATCATGCTTACATGACATCTTCATCTTCGATCATCACAATTGATTCACCAAGCTCCATCAGTTAGGGTTCTTCATATCAACTGGTTAGGGTTACTAGTTGATCACTACTTCAATAACAATACCAATACCGGTTTCCTTCACTTATTTACTACTAGTTGCTTTGTTGCATCATTACCGGTTCCAATACAACTCTATTACTGATTACTATTGACTTGATAGACAACACTATACTTCATCAATGCAATCTTCATGTAATCCCAACACAAAAATGATCTTAAAAATTGTTGGAAGACTGCTCCCTGACCTATACATTACTTCTTATATCCCAATCATTTTTCACATCAACCTCTCTCCCTTTGACATCAATGACAAAGTTGGGGCAAATGAATGAAAGAATGAGAGCAAAACTATGATTGCCGGATCTAGATGTACTTGAAAATATTTGGGTAAGCATTCTTCAAAAATCCTAAGTATGTATCCCAACCTATCTTCAATGTGCTCAAAATGGATACAAAACCATTAAGAATATATGCTTGAAGCTCTTCTTTTGATAGGTCTGACGGAGTAGGATTATTCATTAACTCTTTACTTTCCCTCTTGTGAAGTAACATAGTGTTCAACCGGGGACTCACCAAACCTCTTAATTCCCTTGCACACTGGATTAGACTATCCATGTCCTTCTCTAATGCAGAAATCTGAGACTCTATTATCAAAAGTTGACCATCAATGGTACTAGTCAGTGTCTGATTACCATCAAAATTGTTAGCCAAATGTTCTAACCAGGCCTTTGCTGCCTTCAATTTCACCTCAAGGTTCGTTGTTAGTTTTTTGGTGTTAGTACAAGACCTATATATAATGCTACACTCATTTAGAGCCTCATCAATATTTGTTATCTCATTTGTCAGCTTAGCCTTGTCAGATGAAATTATGTTGTCACAAGTCACCTTTTGGGCTGCATTATACTGCTCAACCAACTGTCAGTTTGATACCTGTTGAAAAGTTTTAAACTCTTTGGAAATATCCTCTGTAAAAAATTTCAGTTTTCTCGATGGGCTTCCAATTTGATCTACCTTATATTCTGGTGCAAGCTACTACAAAACTGGAATGGTCTTCTCAATAACTTGCTTGTCTTCAGTCCCTTCCTTCCTTAACTTCTGAGCTGCAACATACATCAATTCAAAACTGCTTAGCTACTCAATATTCGTCTGTGCAAAATCAACTTGACTGGATGAGTCAAGTTCCAACAATGAATGACTATCCAAAATCTTCCCAGAGGATTCAACCTTATGAATTGCACTGGTGGCTTACCACTTGGTGCAGTAACCTATTCAACCTTAACCTCTTCAGTATGTACATTTGGTGTCGGAGGTTCAATATCCTCAACCTGTTTATTTTATGTATACATATCGATAACCTCAATATCTATAATGACCTGTTCAGGTGCATCCTATTTATCCTATACAGTTTCAATATTATCTATAGGTTTCTCTACATTTTGTACAGGTGGTTCTATCAGAGGAATATCCTATGTTAGTTTCTATTAAAAAACTGGTGGATCCATGCCCAATATACCTTTCCCCTTATCATCTATAGGGATGTTTGGAGTGTTAGACTTTTGAGGGACTTCTGATGATGTAAAGAATCTAGGTTTATGTACAAATAATTTCACCCAAGCCTCATGTGTCTCCTTAACTATCTCATTTACTCTACCTACCATGAGACTCACATGCTGGTGTTCACTATGGAAAATTGTTTTATTTGCAAACTCTAGACAATGTTGCATCTCCTCATCTGTTATAGCTCCACAAATAGTTAACAAATCCTATATCTTTATATTTCTATCCTCTTCAACCGCACATAACCTCCTAGCATCTAGTTTATTGTACAAGTTTGTCGGTATCCATTTTCAATCTCTAAAAGTGCTTTCTTATATATGTCTAAATACAACAAAACTGATTCCTCTATTTCCATTTGCTTCTTATCATCTACATGTACATGGTAATGTTGTATATTACTCAAAATTCTATCTTTAGTTATTTTATCAATCAACTCAACAACTGAGAGAGGAGGAATTTCTTCAATACTCTTACCAGATTTGAGAGCTATATCTACATCTGATTTCTTCTTCTTGTCAGGAGTAGAAGTAGACTCCTTAACTGGTTTCCTCTTCTTTGTGGGATTCCTCTCCTTTAAAATTTTCTTTGGGGTTGCCGAAGGGGTGACCTTCACTCTCTGCTTCTTTACTTCCTTAAACTTCTTCCTTGGTATCCTAATGAAAGTCTTGGGAATCTGTGAGGGCAGAACATCAGTATCAGAACTAGATGTAACAAGGGAAATATAAATCTCTAGTTTCTTCATCTTTACTACACCCTTGCCGATTGTTGTTGCTGGTGAGGCTTGAACTATTGCCAGAGAAGATCATTCAACAAGTCATATAATCTGTTTAATTTTAGAAGACATCTTCTGTACAACTTCCCCAACCTTCTTGATCTTTCCTTCCCTTTTCTTCTTACTAAATCCAATTTCAACTTCAGTTTATTTTTGCTTGTAGTCCTAAAGGCTTTCTCTGCTTCATCAACCGGGGCATCAATAAGAGTCTTGGCATACAAGTCCAAGATCTCAACATCTACCTCATAACCCATCTCTATGATCTAGATCTTCCGTGGTTGCACTGTCTCCATTAGTGTTTCATCCTTTTGTTGGTGCCCGAAAACAAGTTTACACTACCACAAGGCAAAGACCAAGTTGATTCCTCCAAATATCTATGGAAAGCCACTTCCAACTGTTAATATTCTTCAATCTTGGACCAACTTCAACAAGGATACAAGATCCTTCTACACTTTGGGCTCTGCAAAACCTGGGAGGGTGATCCCCATGCCAATTTGTGATCTCTATGCCACACTCACAAATTACACATGAAACAAAGTAGATATCTCATATAAGGCTCGACAAAAAAGGGAGAATGCTCAGGAATGGTGAATTCCTCAGTGATCCTCAACCAATTTGGAGCATGAGATGATTATATGCACATAACAACATACATGCAAATACAAATATTCTGATATTTAACAAATTATAGAAAATAATTGGTGATTCCAAATAGAAAATCAACATTTAGATAGTCACAGGCTATGATCAGTGCCTTACTCCATTGGGTACATGACTTCATACTACATAAAATGTATTCTGATAGAATTTATCTAACAACATATAAACCTAAGATAGTATTGCCTTGCAATACATCATATTTGCAACCCCAACCTAAAACTACTTATCAAAATCCTTGCAAATATTATCCCTACCACTCTATAATTCTACTCAAGCATTTAATTGGCCCCTCAGACCAAAGCATGAACATAAAATACATACACCACAATAGTGAAATGAATGATAAAATCCTCGATGATATTCATTCAAAATATGATAGAACAATACACTGGAGAGAAATGGGTTTGAACTATATCTCTATTGAATAATCTGGCTGTCTTTGTCAAAATACAATTTATACATAACTCCTTCAAGAACCAGTAGAAAAAAAAGACACAAAACTCCGTCTATTTTGCTCTACAAATGACCTTTTACAAATTTTTTGTCTCACCTAGACTTTTCTATTGGAACCAGAAATTTGGAACACTCAAGGGACAAAAATTGGAACCCTGTCTCACAACCCTAAATTCCCTTTTATAAAAAACAATGGAGAAAACAAGCTTCAGGCCAGAGGAGACACCTATCATCTCAAAATGATCACATACAATTGCATTTTGTTATCAAAAATATTCCATCCTTGATCTCGTTCATACAGGATCAAAATCTACGACTGCTTCTCTAAAACTCATGATGAATTTTACCGCTATCTCTGTTATACTAGTTCAAAAATATCCGCCACTAGAAGATAAAAATAGTTACATCAAATTGTTTGCAACCTTTATTCATCATTTAGATACACACTACTCCATGTGGTGTACTCTTCATTGGATGGCTAGTCAAAACTCATGACTTCATCAGCTTTAGCCTTGTATGGAATATATTTAATGGCTACTTGATTTTCCTCTCTTTCAAAAATTTCAAAAAATGACCCCGTGGCAATTATTTTATCCATGATATCCTCTAGCATATCCATGTTTAGCCCTTCACATATTAGCTCTACCTAAGTACTGATGACTCTTTCTGCCTCCTACTTCCAAAATTGTAGAGGCTTGACTACCCCTTCTTCATCTTTAATATCTTGCAAAGAGTTTGATTCAATTCACTGAAACTTTTCATTAGTTCCCTTACCTTTCTTTCTATATTTTCTAGCAAAATTTGGGCTTCCTACATTTATTTCACCAAGAAGTATGTTGGTTGGAGTGCACGTGGTCTCTCAACATGATACTTAGAAGCCATGGACATTATTCTGAGCTCATTTCCCCTTTGCAACCATTTTGTAAACAAAGGAATTTCCACTTCTTTATCATCATAAATTTTTTTAATAGCATTAAATAATAAAGAATATAAGGCATTAACACTATTGAGTCTATTATCAACTTTTTCATTCAAATGAGTTAGCACTGAGCTGACTATATCCTTTTGTTGCTCGGTTGATTTATCCTCTGATTCTTTCAGCTTATTTTCTAATTCAACAATCTTTTATAAAAGTTGAGATTGAGTTGGTTCAGTTGATCTTGTGGCTTTAATCTTGTCATCATTATATGGAACTAATGACATACCAGGGATACCAACACTTATATCAGGTTGAATTGCTTCTTCTTCCTGGACAACAGGTGATGACCTAGATGTTGATGGCTCAGATGACCCTGTAAGTGTAGGAAAATAAACCTTTATCTATCCCTACTAAAAAATGTTCACTCTCATTTGCAACTCCACACACCTTTGTTGAGCTACATTGTAATCATGGAACAATTTATCAAACTTTCTCATCAGATCTGCCTTTTCCAAGGCTTCTCTTTTTGAAGTCTCATGTGCCATCTTAGCAACATCAACATTCAACTTTGTAGCCTCTACACTTGATGTGTCAGATGCTCTTTCTATAATAAGGTCTCCCCTCAAATTGGGGTTTAAGTCATTAATGTTAGGCTTTCTAGGTCCTTCCTCTAGTGCCCATATTGCCAAGGTTGCATAATCATCTACAAAATTTGATCCTTTTAATTCCAACCTTGCTTCCTCATCTAAATTGAAATGCTGACCTTTTGATTTCCTGATTACATCAAAAGCCACTACATCTTCTATGTCCCATTCTAGTAAAATCAGGACTCCAACCTAACTTATAATCAGCCTGCCCTCATCGGCAATGATTTCCTTAAACTCTTCCATCATTTTGTTCTTGACCTCTTCCTGATTTTCTTGATCAGATCTATCTGGCCTTTGGGCCTTTTTCTCAGTAGTTCTCCTTTTGTATTCTTCAATCTTCATCTTCCATTCTAATTGCAAAAAGGTTGGACTACTAAAAAAAGTATCACCTTCAAGGAACTTATCACATGGTTCTTTTCTTGCATCCCTGAAAGCTTTACCTTGAATATCTAAAGGAGTGAGGTCCAACTCTAGATTAGGGGGCAAAAGAGGAACACCAAGTTGCATTTTTTCACTTGTTGCTAAGAACATATCTTCCTCCATTTGTTCTTCATCCTACCTTATAGATGAAAAGGGCACAGGTGATGGTGAAGGACTTCTATCTCAGTCTTCAAGATCAATGATCTTGATTCCTTTAAAAGGCTTAATTTTCATATTCGAGGAAGGCTCTGTACTCATTATCTTTTTACCCTTTCTCCTTACTAACCTTCCACTATCGTTGTTGCTTTCCTCTTCATCACTTGTTTCTTCTCTTGCTCTTTTTTGAGAAGATTCATGAACCGGTCTCCTTTCTACCATGCCACCTACTCTTTGAGACAAAGGAGGTTGTGAGCTTGACTGTTGTCGACCATGAACTTATTGAAGTTTGGCCATCTTCTCCTTCAAAATTAGCTTCAATTCATCAAAATTGTTCATAACAAAATCAACCTTAGCACAAAATGGAGTAAAATCCTTTTCTGGATCATAATTTGGATCCATATTTTGAATTGCAGCCCATAGCTTTCTGAAGATTATCCATTTTTCTTTCCTCCACTCCTGAGTCATGGGATCAAATTCATTTCTAATTATATCCTCTAGAAAATTATGCTCATGAGGAAATAGACCTCCTTTTATTCTTGTCTTGAAGATATTGTAGAACCCCTCAGGATCATTGTGTCTAGCTATGCTCACCCCCAAATGATATTGTGCAAAGAATTTATCAAAATGTTCATATCCTCTTTTCAAAATTATAAAATAAGGAGTGATAGTATAATTAGGGAAAATTTTTCCTTTGCCCCTTCCCTTTAAATCCTTGTCATGAATGCACCCTATCTTCCACATTACCTTAGTAAAACCCATTCTCAAAGGACTGTTAAAAGGTAGTACATGTGGTTGTCCAAAGAAACCATAGATTATGATAACAGTGCTTACAGGATAAGGGATAAAATCCCCCCAATTATGCTCAATCCTAAGAAGTGGCAACCTCTCTTTTGGCCTTACAAAATCATGCATCTCTTTGGGGATCCTCGATGGGTTTACTATCAACCTCTGCCTCAACTTAGAAGAAAAGTTGTTGTCAAATCTTACAAAGCTAGCCTCCTGTCTATCCCAAGACATATTTGTGCTCCATAGCTGCACTGGAATCTCCTTATTATCAATTGTCCTTTTGAGGTTCATAGTACCCTCAAAGTAATATGTGTTCCTAAATAGGAACATATGCACGAGTAAGGAATACTAGAAGAATTTATCACTAGCCACTTCATTTTTAATATCCTGTAACCCCTTATGAATCTTTTCTTTAACATATGGGGTGAAGTAAAAAACCACTGCATAATCCAAATGTTGAGTTTGCATGGCCATGTACATGAAATCAGGTGGCATAAATGTAACTAGATTAAAACCCAATACCTAACATAGAGAGAAAAAGGTATCCTGAAAATAGGGAGCAAAAGAACCAATAGGGAATGGCTCCTTTGAGCTAGGGCCAATATGGTATGTTGTGTTCCCTGCTCTAGCCAAATGCATTGGAAGGAAATTACTTCTAATGAACTCCTTCATTTTATAGTATTATTCTTTTAACTCATTTGGGTCTACTTGCACCAGGTTTGCACATGGTTCATATAGGTCAAAAATCTCTTGGAATTCTTCCCTTCTGATGGTCAACAAATTCTCTCCTTCATTTCCCCTAATAACCCTCGAGACGGGGTCATATCTGTTTGCAATAGCCTTGAGAAGGTCAACATCCATGAATACACCCAACACCACTAGTTTACCTAAATCATACTGCCAGGGACTAGATAGTGGGGAATGCAAGTTCCTCTATCCATACCATAATTTGAACATCTCTAATCCGATCATTGGTATACTAACATCTGCTAGGCGGAATGCTTTATTGATCAATCCTTCTCCTATGGTTTTTCCACTCACAAATATCTTCCCTTGGTATCTATCATTTGTCGAGGGCTTCAATTGGTCTAGGAAATTATCATAAATATTCCTTTTCATGTATTCAGTGTGCCATAAATGTTTTTGTGAGGGAGCCATCTTTTGAATTAGGTTTTTCTACTACAACTTCAATTTGAGAAAGAAAAGACTAGGGCTAACACAAGATTTAAATTACAAGTAAGTTAAGCAAATTTCACTTTTCTTTATTTAGCTTCTAACCCTAGAACAATTGAAATTCTTTTCCTATAATTTCATGCACAATTTATAACATCAATTATTTCAAGAACAGATGAACGAGATCAGATGAACTTACTATTTCAATTACACCAGAGGGATAGCGATTCTATGTTGCAAGAAATCATCTCAATCTTCTTTAGCTGCAGGAATATCTTTTGGATCGCTATGATATTCTTTACGAATCAAGAATAGCTTTTAAGAGTAATTTTATTACTGTCTGGAATGAAACACCAATGTCTCACCTGCCATTGCTACTCGCGCAAGTGAAACAATGACTCTAACTTGTATTTGAAAAGTTCAAAACCTGACTGTTGATCATCTTTCAAGATGGCAAATCTTACAGACCAAACCAGTCAATCTGAAATTTACGCTCCAATGTGGTAAACGGGTCCACCCTTGGCATGATGTGGCATATCCAACTCACTTCCCCTTTCACCACTTTCAGTGACCCCACCATCAACTTTCCTTGGCCCGCCTTGGACATGTGGCATTTGTTAGGACCCGAAGGCAACTAAGAGGGGGGGGGGGTGAATCAGTTGTCTATTAATCTCAGCCCAAATATAACTTAATCAAACTTGATGCATAATACCGGTAAACCAAACTTAATGCCAATTGACAGTTTAACACTTAATAACAATACTGGTGAAACTTAATGCATGAAACAGAAAGAGAAATAACATCCACAACACATAACACAAATATTTGTACGTGGAAACCCTATAAGGGGAAAAACCATAGTAGTAAACCTTACCCACAATCAGATGATACTATTGCAGATAGTATGTGTGTACAAATGGGGTCTACACATGCAAAAAGGCCAACTGCCTAGAGCTCACTGCTCAATCAAAAAACGAGAGTCACACTGACTACAATAGGATGGTTAAATCCTAGATAATGTACCGCTCAAAATAGCATCTTCATATGTTGGATTTGGTATCGGTTAAGCTCTGATTATGTCATTCAAACCTTCCTTGAATCTTCAAATGATGTCTGCATGAGTAGCTCAACTTATATTTGCATATATCAAATATCACAACCTTATAATACCTTATGTCATTCCTTTTCCATACCATGTTAATCTCACAATTGAGATCTTACATATATACCAAAACCTAAGACCAAATGTGTAGGTCGACTCACTAAGAATATTACAATAAAATCAATTACAAATGAATCAATATGTGATGCATCATGTCAGCTCAATGCATTTACAATAATAACCAATCAATAAATCATCTTCATAACACATCGTGCTAATCTGGAATAGATAACGCATGTTGATCGATAACCTAGACCATTTTGCTGGTAACAACAAATATGCCAACTCGATTAGACCAATAACCAAATCACCAAAACCAAGTGTCCAAACCATGTCTTCGAGAAAACCAAGTAACCTCCAGATAATAACAAGTCATCCTCTGTGCCGGTGAATAATATAACCTGTCGGTGAACCAAATACCTGTGACTGTGCATAAGTCACTTAACATGTCGGTGAACATAATGTGCTAGTTCAACATAACCAAAGATTTCTAGAAGGATAAGTGCTGATAAGTGTCAACATCAATGACAAAACGAATGCAACACATCCATAATACCAACAATCCCCCTTTGGCATTGATAACAACATAAGATGGAAAAACATTTTAAGAGCCAAAGTCAGAATGCCAAAAACCAAAAACCAACAATCTCTAGAAATCAAAATACAAAATATCTCTCCCCCTAGGAATAATCTCTCCGTAAAGGATAATGATTCCTAAATACAAAGTTTTTCCATAGATATCTCTCCCCCTTTGACATCACATGCCAAAGCAATACAAATACCAACTACTCCCCTGAGAAGTAGCTCTCCTCCATCAAAGCTAGAAAAAGGTTTCTCTGTAAATTCTGCCGGTCTGAAGCCAATCTCCAACTGTCTAAGTCTCTACTAGTGAGGGCATAACCCCAAGCTGCTCTCTGAGATATTCAAAAGTTTCCTTAGGAAAAGGCTTAGTAAAGATATCTACAATCTTCTCTTTAGTATTCACATAAACCAGTTTCACTTCTTTTTCTTCAACATTCTCTTTTAGAAAATTGAATTTGATAGAAACATGTTTAGTTTTAGAGTGAAATACCAGATTCTTAGTGTAAAGCGAAAAATCACGAGCGAACCCTAAGTGTTCCCCCCACCACTCCAAGGAGAGAGAAAGGGGGTCACTAGGGTTGACGGTTTTCACTTAGGAGAGACTTCACATTCAAAAGAGGGGTTGAAACCCACAAGATCCAATCCCACACAAGGCAAGATTGGATTCTAAATGAATTTCAAGGGTTAAGACAGTAAGGCTACCCTCTTTTGTAAAGAATGTAGATAGAAGGATTGAGCTAGGAATGCATGTAAAGTGAGAAAGATTCGCTTATAAATAGAGATAGGAATATAGGATGAAGCTGCGGACCTGGAATTAGCAGTAAAATGTCGAGACGGCGCTGTTCTGCAAATTTGAGCAAAAGTTGACGGGATGATGGCGCCCGGCATGCACACGGTCCTCCAAAAAATCCGTGAAACGAAGGGGGGTCTGTTCGTCTCTACACAAGGATTCCAGATCTTCAATTACAACCGCGTACCTACAACCTACACATAGAAAAGAAAGGATGATTGGGGGGTTAGGGATTAGGGGTTTGCCCTTAGGTCAAACCCCAATTTTGGAATTAACCAAGAAATGAGAAATGCTGTAAATGTAAATGATTGTAATGTAAAACAAGTACTAGTACCTTGTTGTAAGAATGTTTGTATTCTTACATGCGAAGGTGTAGATGTTGTTGTATGTTGTATGTTGTATGTGGTATGTTGTATGTGGTATGTGATCTCCTCTTCAATGGTTGAATCCTTATCTTGAATGCAACACTTAGCCTTGAATGGAGACTTAGAATGATCAATTGCTTGAAGGAATGCTTGAATGCTTGAATGTTTGAGTATCGCTTCCACCTCCTTTTCATCTTCCAAAATGGGAGAGGAAAATGTAGTTTATATACTTGTCAATTAGGGTTGATAGACTGATTTTTCCAACCTTGGGCCGACCTAGGAAGGTTATTTTCCAATTTGCAAACATAAAGACCTGAAGCCCCAAAAGAGATCGGGCCCAAAATAGGGCCAGGGACCAGGGCGCTGGGCACCATGGTCCCACCTCCAGGGATAGCAGAGTGCAAGAAGGATCAGGCCAGGGTGCTGAAAAATGCAGTTTTTGATGTCATGAACAAGTTTCGGGGTCTCCATTCAGGTTAAGTATTGCATCACCATCGTGAAGACCCAAATGCAGTCAAAATTGCAAGTGTCACAATTTTAGGATGCTACATTTAGCCCTGACTTTAGCGGGAGTATAAGCGTACACCCATACTTCCGGTAAAGTACAAGGAAACAACATTGAAAGACTTTCACCACGTCAAGGAGGCAAGATACGCCAAGCCCCCAGTGGACTAAGGATCTTACGACTTTGATTGAAAAAGTAAAAGGGAAGATCACGAGGGAGAACCATGACTGTCAGTAGTAAGGTTCCCTCACTATGAGTCATGCAAGAGAAATACCAAAAATTTTCAAGGCAAAGCTAAGTTTGCCAAGAAATTTTCAAGTATTCCTGAAGGGACAAACGGGGTGTATGCCCCCCTACTTTAAAGCGATCGTACACACCTCAACGGGGGTGATTTCTCTAAGGTAGTGATACACATAAGAAATAAGAAGGGAAAGGAGCACATTATCACAAAGATTTAGCCCCCAAGTGTGAGATAAACCCAAGGATAATAGACACAAAACACAAAGCACGAGGTGACTTCGCTTTCCTCGGGGTCAGTATGCTGTATGATAATTCATGTATATCATATGTATGTATGCATAATTGTTCTTCATTCCCCAATCAAGGAAGGTCACCTGGATGAAGGGAACACATGTGTCTTTTGAGTCAACATGAGAGAGACCAAAAGAGATCTCAATGCTTTGCATTGTCCTCAAGTAGACAATACTAAGGACAACAAATAGAAGAATGAGAATAACACATAGAAGAAGTAATAAAAGAGAGGAGGAGAGAATCTGCTATGCTAATGAAACTAGTCTAGCATGTTATCTACCCCCCGATCTTGTTGATCAATGTTTCGAGAAGGTAGGGAACATGCTAGAGGAGGAACATCCAACACAACAGATGGAGCTATCACAAGATCCAAACATGGGCTATGTTCATGTTCCAAGCCACATTGTTCTTGTCTAGGAGCTAGGATAAGTGCTTTAGAAAATTCTTTAGATAAATGGTTATCAACATCAACATATTCATATTCACTATCAGAAGCAAGAGAAGTAACATTTTCATCATGAATAACATTTTCATCTATATCATCATCAAGATTTATAAAAATAGGATCTTTAACTCGCATAGGATCAAAACCATCATGCATCTTATGTTTAGGAGATTTTGGAGAAAATGGAATAATGCTTGTTGAAGGTGTTTTTGGGGATTGCAAAGTTTGAGAAGCAGCTGCCTAAGCTCTAAGACGACGCTTTCATCGACGTTCACGTGCAGAATGATTTCATCTAGTCTTAGTAGGAAGTGGAGAAGATTGAGGAGGAGGAATGTTCTCATCCTTATCACTTGGGTGTTTAGGTTGTGGTCTCTTAGGCTGGGTAATAGGAGAAGAGGAAGGTCTCTTCTCTTTATAAAAGGAAGGAGGAGGAACTGCTCCATATAAAGGAGGAATATTTGGTTTAGGAAGGAGACCAAGTCCATCATGACGAGGAGGTATAGGCCTACTTTTAGAAAGTTTATTAGACATAGACATAGTCACATCCATAGGAATGGGTTGGGAATCTTCTTGAGGAAAGACATTAGTTTTATCTTTCAAAGGAAGAACTTCCTTCTCAAGAACGATAGGAATATCAAGTTTGGGTGTTCTAGGTTCACTTAGAGATAGGATCATATCTGTTTTCCACTTTTGATAAGATTTGAAAAGATGATCACTTCGTGGTGGAAGAGATTGGAATTGTTTAGGCCAAAAATAATCAATAGGAACGCTAGAAGTTCTTTCAGCTGGTTTAAAGAGACTATGATTGACAGTAACAACTTCACCATTATGGGGAAATTTCAAACACTTATGAGTAGGAGAAGCAATAGCTTTCATGGAAGATAGCCAAGGATAGCCTAGCTTCACACAAAATTGTTCGGATGAAGGAATAATAGCAAAGTTCACATCAAGGGATTTGTTATGGACCTCAATAGGTAATGTAATAGAACCAATTGCAGGAGAAGAAAATGCATCGAATAATTTCACAACCACATTTTTTTTGTCATAGATCACTTGATTCAATTGCAAAGTAAAAAGAAATTCTTCAGTAATAACATTAACCATGCAAGCAGGATCAATAAGCACTCCACGGCAAGGTGTATTCTTGACTTTTGCAACTATATATAAAGGACCATCAGGTGCCCTAATAGTTTCATTAGAATCAAATGTGATGGAAGGTTCTTTAGGGTTTTCTTGTTGCTCTACAAAGTTAATCTTATTCGGAGTCATAGACACAAGACCATCAGATGAGAAAAAGGAATCATTAGTCTCAATCACATTAGAGGTATGAGAAGGTAATGGATCAGTAAAAATCTTAAGATTTTGGTTAGGAGGAGCTACAGATGTATTGCCTTTATCATTCACTCCTGAAACAGAGATAGTATTATTATCAATCAAATCTTGAATTTTACCCTTTAAAGCAAAACATTTTTCAGTATCATGCCCAGGTTGACGATGGAATTGACAAAAATATTTGTTATCAAAATAGGGTGAATTAATCTTTGTAGGATCAATTTGCTTTACAGGAGGGAGAGTAAGCACATTTTGTTCCAATAACTTATTCATAATACTATGCAATGATTCATTCAAAGGAGTAAACTTTCTTTCTTTCTTGAAAAACTTAGAAATAGGAGGCACACCTAATGCTGCATTCACATTGTTGTTGATGATGTTTTCATTGAATTTAATGGACTCTCTATTCGGTTTAAACTTCCCAAATGGTTGTTGACTACTATCACCCTTATCACTCAGAGCCATAGGATTTGCTTGTTCCATTTGACTCATAGTCAGTTGATAATTGTGAAGAGTTGCACACAACTGTTGGAAAGAAGTAAACTCAGAAAATAGAAGTTTTTCTCGAATGTCTCTTTGTAAATTAGAAATAAAGATTCTTTGAATATAATTGTCAGGCACTAGAAAAGAAATTTGAGCATACAAATGCTTATATCTACCAATGAAATCAGTCACTTTTTCTTTAACACCTTGTTTACAATGCATTAAATCAATCAAAGTAACTTTAGGACTTATATTGTTTTGAAATTGTTGAATAAAAGCATTTGCAAGTTGTTCGAAAGAAGTAATAGAATAAGAAGGCAACGAGCAATACCATTGTAGGGCTTTATCTCTTAATGTCCTAGTAAACAATTTTGCAAGCAACCTTTGGTCATAAGCAAAATCGGTACATATTGTTTGAAAAGTCTTAACATGTGTTAGAGGATCACCTTTACCATTATAAAACTCCAAATGCGGGATTTCAACATGTTTAGGAGGGATAGCTTGAACAATGTCAAGAGAAAGTGGGCTCGCAACATCAAATGTGGGCACACTAAACTTAGATTGATTCATAGAGGCAATTTGTTGCTGTAAAGAAGAGACAGTTTGTGCAAGATTGTTAATGGTTGCTTCAGTCGAAGAGTTCATATTAGACGCGTTAGATTGTGATGGAGGTATTATGTTATTGAAAGAAGGTATTGATTGAGAGTAAGGTGGCAGGACACTATGATAGTTAGTCATAGGAGATGATTGGAAAGGAGGAACACTACAAGGAGGAATGGAATGATTAAATGAATTGCCCCCTTGTGTCATGTTCATTTGTGGAGATGTAATAGGGACACTCATTGAAGGAATGAATGAAGAAGTTGGATTAAATGAAGGAAAAGGGTTGATTGAAGAGGAAGGATTGCCCCCATGACTGGTGATCATAGGAGGAATGTCTTGTATAGAAGTAATCATTATGTTTGATGTAAAGGTAGGTATGCTACCAATAGAAGTTGTCAAAGGAATAGAACGATTAACTTGAGTGGGAGGTTGTGTATAACCTAAAGTTTCAGCACAACTCTTCATAGGCATCACATTCGAATCCACAATGTGTGCAATACCACACAAAATATCAATTCCATTCTTATCACTTTGAACCATATGTTTTAGACCCTCAATTAATGAAAGAGCTTCACTATCAGGATACTCTTGAGACATCCATTGCTGAAAATCATCAAATTGGTTATCCAATTTCGAAAGTTGTTCTACAAAAACCTCATGGAGAGCTTCTTCATCATTAGGAGGATTAGAGGAATTATCCGTGTCTTCGTTAAAAAGGCTATTCAAATTAGGTTCCATCTCCTCGGTAATTAAACCTCGGAAACACTTAATTCTAAGGCTTCGTCTAATGGGAATAGTGTAAGTAGGGCTTATTGTTGTAAAACTCATGCACTAGAGAGGGAGAGAAGATTTTGAATTTAGAGGTAGCAAATTTCAGTAAAATCAGCCAATCTTCTAGATTTAGGCTGTTAAATGCAATCACGACAATCTCCCAAAATTTCAGAAAAAATGTCAGGGACCATGGCGCTCGGAGTGCACACGGTCCTCGCAACTTTTTTCGAAATTTGCAGGGATGAAAGTTATGATGATTTTAAGGCTAACCTGAAAAAATTGAGTGGTTTCACGATCTGTAGATAGGCCAAATTAAAGTTGCAATCTCAAAATTGAACCCTACCAAGATTGTTGAAAAATGCAAAATTTGAATGATGAAAAATAGAGGGAAACTGAAATTTTGAATTTTATGATTTTAGAGGGAATACCAAAAGCAATGCAAGTTTTGAATTTTAAAAGTTGACTCAATTTCACGCAAAATTCAATTTTGAAAGCGAAAATCAAAGTTGTTGTAATTAAGCACTTAATTTTGAAAGTCACAAATTGCAAGAATTTGAATAAAGCAATGAAATTTCGAATGAATGCCAACACACTTTTCAGATTTAGGACAGTAAGAACACAATTTCGACACAAAATTTCAATTTCAACAATTTTTGAATGATTAGGAGCCTTAATCCAAACAATCAATAGACCAACTTTGACTTTAATTTTGACAGTGTTGTAATTGATAAAATCAGCCAAAATTCTGGATTTTAGCAGAAAAATACAGTAAGATATAACTCCCAAAATTTCAAAAAAAATGTCAGGGACGATGGCGCTCGGGGTGCACACGGTCCTCGCAACTTTTTTCCAAATTTTCAGGGATGAAAGATATTATGATTTTGTTGCGGAATCCAAAGTTACAGCTAATTTGGAAATGTTTTGATTAGTGAAATTATCAGTCAAAGGTTGAATCAAGAGGGTTTTAAAAATTAGGGTTTTGACACTTAACCACTTAATTTTCAGAATTAAAGCACAAATATGAATTGACAATTTGTAATAGAAGGGTAAATCTGAAACAAGCATTAATAATTAAACATTTCACAAGCTCAATTACTAAAAAGAAAATTTAGGGTTTTCATGTAATTAACCTCTAAAATTTGCCAAAAGATCAAACATGGAAATGTAATCAAGGCATCCAATTTTCAAATCTAACCATGAATAATCAGAAAGGATGTTCATGTCGGGTTCACCAAAATGTAAAGCGGAAAATCACGAGCGAACCCTAAGTGTTCCCCCCACCACTCCAAGGAGAGAGAAAGGGGGTCACTAGGGTTGACGATTTTCACTTAGGAGAGACTTTACATTCAAAAGAGGGGTTGAAACCCACAAGATCCAATCCCACACAAGGCAAGATTGGATTCTAAATGAATTTCAAGGGTTAAGATAGCAAGGCTACCCTCTTTTGTAAAGAATGTAGATAGAAGGATTGAGCTAGGAATGCATGTAAAGTGAGAAAGATTCACTTATAAACAGAGATAGGAATATAGGATGAAGCTGTGGACCTGGAATTAGTAGTAAAATATTGGGATGGTGCTATTCTGCAAATTTGAGCAAAAGTTGACGGGACGATGGCGCTCGGCGTGCACACGGTCCTCTGAAAAATCCACAAAATGAAGGGGGATCTGTTCGTCTCTGTACAAGGATTCCAGATCTTCAATTACAACCGTGTACCTGCAACCTACACACAGAAAAGAAAGGACGATTGGGGGGTTAGGGATTAGGGGCTTGCCCTTAGGTCAAACCCTGGTTTTGGAATTAACCAAGAAATGAGAAATGTTGTAAATGTAAATGATTGTAATGTAAAACAAGTACTAGTACCTTGTTGTAAGAATGTTTGTATTCTTACATGCGAAGGTGTAGATGTTGTTGTATGTGGTATGTTGTATGTGGTATGTGATCTCCTCTTCAATGGTTGAATCCTTTTCTTGAATGCAACACTTAGCCTTGAATGGAGACTTAGAATGATCAATTGCTTGAAGGAATGCTTGAATGCTTGAATGCTTGAATGTTTGAGTATCGCTTCCGCCTCCTTTTCATCTTCCAAAACAGGAGAGGAAAATGTAGTTTATATACTTGTCAATTAGGGTTGATAGACTGATTTTTCTGACCTTGGGCCGACCTAGGAAGGTTATTTTCCAATTTGCAAACATAAAGACCTGAAGCCCCAAAAGAGACCGGGCCCAAAATAGGGCTAGGGACCAGGGCGCTGGGCGCCATGGTCCTGGGGGACCAGGGCACTGGGCGCCCTAGTCCTGAAGGACTAGGGCGCTGGGCGCCATGGTCCCACCTCCAGGGACAGCAGGGTGCAAGGAGGATCAGGCCAGGGTGCTGAAAAATGTAGTTTTTGATGTCATGAACAAGTTTTGGGGTCTCCATTCAGGTTTCATGTTGCATCACCATCGTGAAGACCCAAATGCAGTCGAAATTGCAAGTGTCGCAATTTTAGGATGCTACACTTAGATATATCAATTGTTGCCATATTATCACAGTAAATAATTATAGGCTCTTTGCATTTTACCTTTATTTCCTTCAACATTTGTTTAATCCATAATACCCGAGTACAATTAGTTGTTGCTACAACATATTCTGATTCTGTTGTTGATAATGATGTACAACTTTGTTTCTTGATCAACCATGAAATCAATTTGTTACCAAGAAAGAATGCTCTGCCAGTGGTTCTCTTTCTGTCATCTACATCTCCTTCCCAATTAGCATCAGTGTATGCAAATAAATCAAAATTTTCATCTTCAGGATACCATAAACCAAGATTTGTTGTGCCTTGTAAATACTAGAAAATCCTTTTTACTGTTGATTCATGATTTTCCTTGGAATTACTCTGAAATATTGAAACAATACATACTGCATTCATAATATCAGGTTTTGTCTATGTCAAATATAGTAAACCTCCAATCATAGATTTATATCTTGTCGGATTAACAGGTGCCGAATCATCCTTCAATGACATTTTATCAGTTGTAGTCATAGGAGTACTTAATGGTTTAGAGTTTTCCATACCAAATTTCTTTAGTAGTTCCTGCAAGTACTTTAATTGACATATGAATATACCTTTATCAGTCTATGAAATCTACAATCCTAAAAGGAATTTTATCTCCCCAATCATAGACATTTCAAATTCTTCTTGCATCTTATTAGAAAATTCTTTACACAATCCATCTTCTCCTCTAAAAATGATATCATCAACAAAAAATTCAATAACCAAGACGCCATCATTTGCCACTTTGAAATATAGGTTTTTGTCAGCATTACCTTTAGTGTAACCAAGCTTCAAAAGATATTTGTCCAATCTAGCATACCATGCTCTAGGAGCTTGCTTTAATCCATATAAAGCTTTCCTTAACTTGCAAACCATATCTTTGTCATTTGTCAAAGAAAATCCATCAGGTTGTTCAATGTAAACTTCCTCTTCAAGATGACCATTCAAAAATGCACATTTAACATCCATTTGATATACTTTATAGTTCTTATATGCTGAAAATTCTAGGAATAGTCTAACTGCCTCAGTTCTAGCTACCAGTGCAAAGATTTCATTGTAATCAATTCCCTCTTTCTGTGAATAACCCTTACACACTAATCTTGCTTTGTTTTTGATTACCTTACCATCTTCATTGAGTTTATTTCTGAATACCCATTTAGTTCCAATTACATTTTTATTTTTAGGTCGGGGAACCAATGTCCATGTGTTATTCTTTTCAATTTGTTCCAATTCATCTTCCTTAGCCTTAATCCAATGTTTATCTTCACATGCCACTTTAAATGATGCTGGTTCAATTTGAGAAACTAAACATACCTCTTCATTTACCAGTCTTCCTCTTGTAATAACTCCTTGATACTTATTCCCAATTATCTGACTTTCAGAGTGATTAAATCTTACATACCTGGGTGTATTCACTTGTTGCTGTTCTTTAGTCAGTGTGGAATTGTCTGATGATGCCAGTGTGACTGGATCAACATTCTGTACCGGTGCATTCTGTATAGGTTCATTTGTGATTATCTCAACTGCCGGTTTAGAGTCAATAGACCTTGAATCTCTTCTAAAGTGTTCATCAATCTTCACATTTGCACTCTCAATGATTTTCTGCAATCTTTTATTAAAACATATATATGCCTTTCTCTTAGATGAATAACCAAGAAATATTCCTTCATCACTTCTAGGATTAAATTTACCAATATAATCATCTCTCCTAATATAACCTTTGCTTCCAAATATTCTGAAATATTTTAGAGTAGGAGTATTACCAAACCATAGTTCATGAGGGGTCTTACCGGTTTCACCTTTGATGTGAACTCTATTGAATGTGTAAACCCTTGTATTCACTTCTTCTCTCCAATATACATGAGGTAGGTTTGCTTCCGATATCATGCTTCTAGCTGCATCTGGAATAGTTTTGTTCTTCCTTTCCACAACTCCATTCTACTGGGGTGTTCGAGGTGCTGATAGTTGTCTTCTGATTCCATTCACTTCACAGAATGTATTAAATTCCTTATATGTGAATTCACCTCCTTGATCTGATCTTAAACATTTGATTTTCTTACTAGTTTCATTCTCTACCATTTCCTTGAATAGTTTGAATTTCCCAAAAGCTTCTGATTTCTCCTTGAGAAAAGTAACCCAATACATTCTAGAATAATCATCAATGATTAGCATAAAATATCTATCTCCTTGTAGACTTCTAGTTCTTGTCGGACCACATAAATCAATATGACTTAAATCAAGAACAATATTGGATTTCTCTGGAATACTCTTAAAAGTTGTTCTAACTTGCTTTCCATGTTGACATTCCTTACATACTAGATTGTGAGGATTTGTAATCTTAGGTAAATCCCTTATTGCCTTAGTTGTACTGATCTTTACAATGCAATCAAAATTCACATGACAAAGTCTCTTATGCCATAACCAACTTTCATCAATATGTGAAATCAAGCATTTTTTCTCATTGCTATTCAAATGAAAGATATTACTTCTAGCTTGATTACCGGTTGCAATTTCCAAACCAATTCTATTCATGATTTTGCATTTACCATTCTTAAATTGTAACTGAAATCCTTTTTCACCTAATTGACCAACACTCAAAAGATTGTGCTTCAAACCTTCAGCATAATAAACGTTGTTAGTATTGTGCTTACCATCAAAATATATAGTGCCTTTTCCTCTGATCAAACAAGCTTTGTCTTCCCAAAATCGTACTAGACCTCCATTGTATTCCTGAAAAGTTAAGAATTTACTTTTATCACCAGTCATATGATCTGAACATCCAGAATCAATGATCCATTCATCCTTTTCTTCAATTTTAGCTGTCAGGGCCTGCTCTACCAGTTGTACAATAGGTACCAGTTGATCTCTTGTTATTGCAACAAAAGCCCATCCATTGTCTGCTGGTTCCTCATCATAATCATTAGTAACTCCTTCATCAGCATATTAACATGATTTTTCTGTATTCTTCTTAAATCTGTATCTCTGACATTCGGGGTTAGGCTTATATGTTCTTTTATCTTCTTATCTCAATATTGCATGTCTATCTAGACATCTAGATTCCATATGACCAATTTTATTGCAGTTAAAACATTTAAATGGTGCTTTACCTTCATACTTACTTCCAACTGGACCTTTAGGCATTTTTCTTGCAAATAGTTCTTCAAGGTCTTCAAGTTCTTTTGCATAGAGTGCTTTCCAATTAGATTTCTCAGATGATGATGATGCTTTGAAAGCTAAATCTGTCTTAATTGTAGCAACAAGACCAAATTCCTCAAGCTCAAAAGTTGAAAGTTTTCCAACCAAAGTTTCTCTAGATACTGATGTATTAGGCATTGTTCTTAATTCATTAATAGTAGTTACTTTCATTTTGTATGCCAGTGGCAATGCTCTTAAAACTTTAGAAACAATCTCATCTTCACTTAAGGATCCTCCACAACATTGTATACTGAAAATAATTTCATTAACTCTTTCCATAAAAGTAGAAATTCTTTCATCTTCTTCCATTTTCAGATTTTCATACCAAACCCAGAAGCATTCCAGTTTTGCAATTTTGATAGTGGTATCAACTTCAATCAATGTCTCCAATTTATCCCAAATAGCTTTAGCAGTAGATTGGTTTGATAATCCCACGTTTTGTTGATCTGATAATGCACTCAAAAGTGCTTCTCTTGCTTTGCAATCATTCTCCTGATCTTTAGCCAAGTTTGGTGGATTAGACTGACTCTGTGTAGGACCAACATAGCCATTGTTTGTAACATCCCATATGTCTCTTCCAATGCAATTTAGATGTGTCTCCATTCTGATCTTCCATATACCATAGTTAGTTCCATCAAGTTTCAGACTGTCCTTCTTGAAATAGTTAGTTGCCATAGAATCTCCTCAAGCTGTTAAACTTCTGCAAAAAGAGGATTTGGCTCTGATACCAATTGTTAGGACCCAGAGGCAACTAAGAGGGGGTTGTGAATCAGTTGTATATTAATTTCAACCCAAATATAACTTAATCAAACTTGATGCATAATATCAGTAAACCAAACTTAATGTTGGTTGACAGTTTAACAGTTAATAACAATACCGATGAAACTTAATGCATGAAATAGAAAGAGAAATAACATCCACAACACATAACACAAATATTTGTACGTGGAAACCTTGTAAGGGGAAAAACCACAGTGGGAAACCTTACCCACAATTAGATGATACTACTGCAGATAGTATGTGTGTACAAATGGGGTCTGCACATGCAGAAAGGCCAACTGCCTAGAGCTCACTACTCAATCACAAAATGAGAGTCACACTGACTACAATAGGATGGTTAAATCCTAGATAATGTACAACTCAAAATAGCATCTTCATTGGACTCAGTATCGATTAAGCTCTAATTATCTCCTTCAAACCTTCCTTGAATCTTCAAATGATGTCTGCGTGAGTAGCTCAGCTTATATTCACATATACTGAATATCACAACCTTATAATACCTTATGTCATTCCTTTTCCATACCATGTTAATCTCACAATTGAGATCTTACATATATACCAAAACCTAAGACCAAATGTGTAGGTCGGCTAGAATATTACAATAAAATCAGTTACAAATGAATCAATATGTGATGCATCATGTCGGCTCAATGCATTTACAATAATAACCAATCAATAAATCATCTTCATAACGCATCGTGCTGATCTGGAATAGATAATGCATGTCAGTCCATAACCTAGACCATTTTGCTGGTAACAACAAATATGCCAACTCGATTAGACCAATAACCAAATTACAAAAACCAAGTGTCCAAACCATGTCTTTGACATAATCGAGTAACCTCTAGATGATGACAAGTCATCCTCTGTGCCGGTGAATAATATAACCTATCGGTGAACCAAATACCCATGACTCTGCATAATTCACTTAACATGCCGATGAACATAATGTGTCGGTTCAACATAATCAAATATCTTTAGAAGGATAAGTGCTAATAAGTGTTGACATCAATGATAAAACCAATGCAACACATCCATAATACCAACAACATCATCTCATGATGTGGCGGTGCATAATATCCTCGCATCTCTCAATCGTGAGATCACAAAAGCTATTGGATCTGCTCTATGTTTACTTTCTAACTGCACCGGTCACTTAACAATGTCTGCTAACTCTCAAGCATTTGATATAAGCATGTGTAGAAATATTCATTTCTAGTAACTCAGGTTTTACCCGATAGGAACCGACAATATCAAAAAATTTAAAAGTCAAACCGCTAGCTCACCTTTCTCTACTGAGAACATGTGGCATCATCTCGTGATGTCATGGTCTTTATCGTCCTTGCACCTTCGACCACAAGGAAGTGCGAACCATCAGATCTGTCTTGTCTTTATTAACCAGTAAAAGAATTAAAATTTCTATAGTTAGGGAAATTTGATGGGCGTGGGCACAAATATTGAAATGGGACCGACCACAAGGAAAAATTTCATGCGGCTTTAGGAATATCATTAGATGGACCGGTCTAATACAACTTAGTGCTTAGGAAATAAAATGGCTCCACCAATGGTAAACAACCCTTGGCTTTAAGTGGAAAAGGTAATGACGAAACATAACAAGCTCAAGGTTTTTCTTTTACATCAAGACTTAATTAGAAATCACACCCCCTAAAACCCTAAACCTTGAAATCTTGACAAAGGACACAATAAAACTAGAATGACCAAAATTTACCTAGTGACTAAAATTTTGCAAGACATAATTTTAGGTCCTAGCACCTTCTTTATATGCTTTGGAACTCTTTCTCTCTTCTTCATTTCTTTTAGGAATGATTTGAAATAACCCCAGAGAATGGAGTCCCTATTATATCCCATATTCCTTATAGCATCTTTTTTTATTTATTAAAGATAATGAGTTCAAAATTACATAAGAGTTCAAGATTACATCAACCAGAGGCCTAGCCTCACTCGATCAAAAACATATACAGTTTATAGAGGATGACACTGATCAAAAAATATAATTACAACCAAGATCTACAACAGGACTAAGATAGAATGTCCAATGAGCGATCAACCCAAGCCACCCAGCCAAGAGGACCATCCATCCAGACCAAGTCTTTGTGAGCTTGCACCTGAGCCAGCAAGGAAAGCTCATCTAATCTAGGGTTCCCATTCTTCCTGATTTCATCTATAATTTTCTCGTAGGCAACCTCGAACGCATGTAGGTCATCCAGGGTTCTCCACCAAAGGGGGCCATTCTTCAACTCGTGAAAATAAAAGGATGCACTGCATTGAATGAACCTCTTTAACTTCTTCCTTTCCACCATCATCGTAACATGAACCTGCAGAAAATTTTTGAAATGTGTGAGTTTCCTGAAAAACTCAGTAAGAACTCTCGGCTTACCTTGAAACTTTTCTTCGTTCCTGCATTTCCAGATCTGCCAAAGAATGTTAGAAGACAGCATATTCCAAAATAAATTCGAATCCTTATGTAAGCCAGGCACATAACCAGAAATGATATTAAGAATGCTCATATTGAACGGATAAATAATGCCAAATCTATTCCAAATTTCCTTAGCAAAGAGACAATCAAAAAGGATATGTTTACCAGTTTCTGGAACCTTACACAGATTGCACAGATCAAAATGAGAATCAAAATCAGTACTAAACCTCTTGATAGGAAGTTTGTCAAGTAAAACAAGCCATCTAAAACAATTGATTTTCGGCTCAACAGGACTTTTCCAGAGCCGCTGAAAAACTTTACTCCACATCTTGTCATCAAGGGATAGAGTTCACATGACTGAAAATGTCTTTATTCTGATTAATAACAGAATGAATGTGTTTGGCTTTAAGGCAGTCCATAGCCACACCTCCGGGCCGCAAGCAATGAAGATGTCTAAGGGAGTCCACGTTGCAAATAGAGGGGAGGTGTCTGGAGGCTTGTCTCACCATATTGTACGTTCTTCTCTGAGAGTCAGGAATATCAAATTTAGATTTGATAGCGTCCCAAGACGGGAGAAGATCACCCTCGAACAGGTCGACAAACTGCTTGATACCTTTTTTAGCCCAAGATCTAGCAGAGCAGCCCTGCATTAAGGCAAGGGGTTTCCCATTAATGACAAGATTCCACCAAATGGATCTCTCACCATGGAGAGAGCCTTGGTGGTACCAGCTCTTATTCATAATGTGGTCCCTGACCTGTTCCCAGGCCTTCCAAATGGCCTTAAAAACCATAGAACCTTGAACCACAACCGGGAATTCCCCCAACAGAAGATCACCAAAAGGGAGATTCTTCCAAGACTTAGCTTTCTTGGGATAACCTCTCTCTATGTTGTGCCTAACAAGCACTTTCCACGGGAAGTCACCATTCAAAGAGAGAAATATCCACTTGGCGGAGAGGGCAATCCCTTGGAGTTTCAGGTCCTTAAGCCCTAAACCACCAAAGGACTTGTCCACATGACACCAAGCCCACCTGACAGCATGACACTTCTTATTACCTTTACCATCAGACCAGAGGAAAGATCTGATGGCGCTCTGAATGTCTTGGATCTGGTAGTTACTGAATAACCAAGCTGAAGAATAGTAGATACTATAAGAGGACAAAATTTTCTGACACACTTGAATACGACCGGCTAGAGACAAAGTTCTATTATGCCATTTATTAAGCTTGTTAAGAATTTTATCTCTAACCCACAACCACATGCTTCTAAGACCAGGATCTACAGAAAAAGGAATACCGAGATATTTAACAATTTTCTTAGGACCACCCCACTGAAGACCAGAACAAGAAAACCACTCAGGAGGTTGATCTTCCCAACCCAAATAGATCGACTTGGCAGGGGATATGCGAGCACCAGAGGCAGAACAAAAAAGATCAAGTTTCCCTTTAAGGACACTAAAATTCTCTTCGGAGAGCTCGAAAAACAGAGCAGTATCATCGGCGAACTGACAGTTAATAAGCATATCATTGTTGGGGAGACTAATACCTTTGACCATAGGAGAAAGAGAGGCATCCCGGAGAATGTAAAACAGAGCCTCAGAAGAAATAACAAAGAGAGCAGGGGCAAGCGGACAACCCTGCCTTATAGACCTACTGAGCGAAAATGAGGGCGAAAGAATACCATTTATTTCAACTTGAGCCGAGGCATCCTTGAGCAAGGTTTGAACAACACTACAAAAAAATGAAGGAAAACCAAAAGCCTCCAACATCATAAGAATAAACTTCCATTCAATCCTATCATAAGCCTTTTCAAAGTCAAGAAGCAGCATGGCCGAATTCTGATTAGAGCACTTAGCCCACTCCATAGCCTCCCAACTAGTGATCAAATTCTCCAAAATATACCTCCCCTTAATAAAGCCAGTTTGAGTCGGACAAATAAACTTAGGGAGGATATCCACCAGTCTCAGGGCCAAGACCTTCGCTAATATTTTGTAGGAGACATTGAGCAGAGTGATAGGCCTCCAGTTCTTAATGAGAGCCTTGTTCCCTTCCTTAGGAAGAAGTTTGATAATGCCTCTATTAATCTCTGGACCTAAAGATCCATTCTCTATGGCTTCATTGAACAGGTCAAGAAGATCCTTGCAAATCCAACTAGAGTTAGCCTTGTAAAATTCAACCGGGAAACCATTAGGGCCCGGAGCCTTTTCATTGCAGAGATTTTTAATTGCATTCTCAATTTCTTCAATAGTAATAGACTTAGAAAGTTTAAGAATGTCACTAGGATCAAGCTTCCTAGGAATAAGTGGTTTACACTTATTCCTAGCAGCTTCAGCTTCCTGAGAGTCTTCGGAAGAGAACAGAGCTCTGTAAAACTCAGCAAAGGCCTTGGCAATGTTGACTAGGTCATAAATATCCTGATTGTCAACCATAAGTTTATCAACCGACTCTTTACAATGTTTATTTCTAAGCAGATTGAAGAAAAATTTAGTTCCTCTATCACTAGCATGAAGCCAATTAGCTCTGGCACGAAGTCTCGCGCCCTTGATCCTAAATTGCTGATGAGAACTGAGAGCGTCTTTAGCAACCATAAGTTGGGTTAGCCGATCAGGGTCAGACCTATTATTTTGAATATTATTCTCAGCCTCCTGAAGATTGGAACATAACAACTTCTCAACATAACGGTAATCTTTAGCTTTTTTCTGGCCAATAGTTTGAAGAAATTTCTTCCAGGTAGACATGTTACGCAACCATCTATCCAAATGAGATAAATGCTGCATACTAAGTTTATTAATGCCCCTAATAATAAGGAGGGCATTAAGCACATCTTCATCAGAGAGCAAGCTAGAATTCAAAATAAACTTATAATTTCTATTCCTGGTATGCCTGGGAGCAGAGATATAGTTGACATTGGCCACAATAGGATGATGATCAGAAAGGGAGGTAGCAATGGTTCTAATAATGTTATCTTCACCAAAAGGAATGAAGGAAAAGAAATGCTTATTGGCATAGAAACGGTCCAACCTGGAGTAGATTCTAGCTTGCCCCTGTTGAAAATTACACCAAGTATGCCAGAGACCACGGTGAACAGCTTTATTCCCAGCTAACGGGTCAAACAGGTTCTTGTTATAAACTAACCTATTCCATAAAACATACTCATTCTCATTCCATTGCATAGGGCGACCTCCAATTTTATCCGCCTGAGTCTCAATCATGTTGAAATCCCCCCCAAAAAGCCAGGGGATGTCCGGAAGAGAGTTCAACCAACTCCACAAATTACTTCTATCACGGGAGTCATTAGGGGCATATATAGTACAAATGCCAAAAGAGCAGTTATCACATTCAACAGTGCACCACACAGCTCTCTGACAAGGAGAGCATCCATGACTGACAATAAACTTTTTCCACTTTTGATCAATAAGGAGAGCAAATCCCCCTTTACCTCTGACATGGTTCGAGGTAAACTTCACAGTATCTTTCCAAATAAAATTAAGACTAGTGTCTAACATGAAATCAGTGGCCTTAACTTCTTGAAGCATCAAAAAATCAACATGCTGAACAGAAGACAAAAGTCTTTTAACCACGAATTTCCTGTCGGGAGATTCAAGCCCCCTCACATTCCAAGATAAACAAATCATTGAGAAACCTTAGCTGAAATAGCAAACGCATCAACTTCCTTGCAGTGCCCCAACTGTTGGAGCCCCTCGGCAGGATCATTTTCAAACACTGAGAAGGAAGGCAAGCACTATTGGAGCCCCTCGGTAGGGATGACTTTAAGAACACAGTCGTCCTCAATTTCCTTGAAGACCTTCTGCGATCTTATCTTACCAACACCATTGTGGGCCGGCCGAACACAGTCATAACCAGTACGCGAGGACGAACTTGAATCTACATTACCTCTTGATTTATCATGATTGAGACTAATAGAATTAAGCACTGGGGGAGAAGAGGGCTTAGAAGGTGAAACACGGGCTTGCGGAGTCTTATCTTGCTGAGAGAGGTGCATACCTTTGTGTTTCTTCTTGGAGTGGACTACAACAAAACCATCACCCAAAATAGGGTCAAAAGTAGAACTAGAATCAAGAGAAATGAGCTGACCTATAATGGTGGAATCGTCACTATTAATTTTCTCACTAGCAACTTTTGACGAAACCCTAGGCATAGCAGGAGGGTTTGGGAGATTAGGGTTCTCGACAACATCCTTAGGGTTAGTGGGTGTAGCAGAGACCGACGAGGAGACACCATTTTGCGGCTATGAGGGTTTGGGAGCCGAGGCTTAATTAACAACTTTCTGCTTATTTAGAGGATTTTTTTTGATAATAGGGCAGTCCTTCCTGCGATGCCCTTCCTCACGACATAGGAAACAAGCATTGAGCCCACCCAGAACCTCCAGGGGGCAAACAACAGTTTCTTCAACCAAATCAACAGAGATACAATCAGGCACCTCACAACTAGGAAGAAATGAAACAAGCATGCGAGCATCCATGTGTGGGACTAACTTCACCGAATCGTCCATTCCGAGGGGCTCCAATAGTTGGGGCAAAAATCTCCACAGGAAGGGGGGCAGATTTTTGACTAAAATCCATCTAGGCGCTGCAAGAGCAAGCACCTCCTCATGAGTAACCTCCGGAGACCAGGCTAACGCCCTGAAGGAGGTAGAACCCACGAGCCAATATTGCCTCTTAACCACTTCCTTTTGGGCTTCTGGGCTAGCAAAGAAAACCACAAATAACCCTCTCTGCAATTGTCTACAGAAAGAAATGCGAAACCCTAACTTATGATTCCAAAATTTCTGAAACCAGTCATCCATAAACTTTCTCGGAGGGCACTTTTCCACCTCCGTAGCAGAAAAGAAAATAGCTGTATCACACAATCTAGCCTTCTCATTAACAATTTCATTCAGCATCTCAAGATTTGGAGTAACAGAAAAGGATGCAAGGGGAGCCGAAGAGTTCTTACCATATCCTGCGATCTCCTCATTCGGCCTAGGGTTAACAACATCAAACCTGGCTTGTGGGTTGCAACCTACAGATTGACTCATAGCATCTGCAAATGACCTAGGCTTGGGGTCATTTGAGGAGCCGCCAGTCGTTTTACCTACCTTCTCGCATTCATTTCCATTTGTTTCCTCCATCACCTCGTCCACAGTCAGATCCGTCGAGGGAGGACAGGTGGAGGGCACTGGAACTTTGTCAGGACAGGAAGATCCTCCCCCCGGATCCCCTGTAGATGACTTCATGCCGCAGGGGCACAACTTGCCCACAATCTTACAGTCGCACGAGCGACCAAACACTAGCAGAGCACTTCAAACGGTCAATAATTCATTGACAATTGTTCTTTGATTTGTTTTGTTACCAATATATCAAATGCCTATTGGGTCTTACTGGTTTCGAGTAACTCATTCAGTAAGAAAAGCATTAAATAGACAACAAGGTTGCCATACTAAAAAATACCCTTTTTCTCACCCTTAATCTTCCCTAAGTTTATAATTAACTCATCACACATCCATTGACATAGATCTAGCTTTTTTGTCCTCCTTAATCATTTTGTGAGCGTAGTAAATGCATGAACTATAAACAAAGTTCAACCGATTTGATTGGGTTACCTTTTAACTGATGATTGTGCTTGCAAAT
Source organism: Cryptomeria japonica (assembly GCF_030272615.1). NCBI lineage: Eukaryota > Viridiplantae > Streptophyta > Pinopsida > Cupressales > Cupressaceae > Cryptomeria > Cryptomeria japonica. Next base: position 251,943,344 of record NC_081406.1, read on the forward strand.
TGAATAACTTTATCTCTGATAGTGCTTATCCTCATTGACCAGTTGTCAGATGTTGTAGAAATTAAGTTCTCCACTTCATTGTTAGATATCTTCTTCTTTCTAGGGGTCGGATTGGTCTGGGGTAAACCGGTGATTGCATGAATAGCCTCCTTGGTGATCTTGTTATTACCAAATTTTTGCACATGCTAAATTTGGTGGCCTAATGAGGCCTTGCTTTCATTCATATTGAAAAGTGCCAAGCAAATCAACAAATATCAGGTCAAATCATCAGCAAGAAATTAGATATGCACTATTTTTTTTAACTTGTTTGCTTCATGTGCAAATACAGGAAAAGTAAAATACAACATGTGGGTTAAAATGTGGCTCCCATGAGGGTTGGGTCCAGCATGCTAATGGAGATGGGTGTTACAAAGATAAGTAGATCACAAAGATATTCATGCTCCATTGCACTTTCAAGAATGGCGTGGCTATTAAAACCTTCAGGAAAATTCATTTGGCAAGTGTATTGCTAAATCCCTTGTGTGGCTGATGGAAGGTAAAAGAAACTTCAAAACAAATGCAATCAGCCTATGTAAGGCATTTTTTTACCTGGGTGCCAAGTTGGGTTTACAAAAGAAATGAACTTTAAAGGGAAAGCATTTATCCCACATTGGTCGTGCGGAGGAAATTCATCGCATTTAAAGGCAAATCTGCATATATCCTTAGTGTCAAAGCTTTCAGGCTTTTAATAAGGAGCATCTCAGCATTGGTGGGTCCCGTGCATGCGTGCACATCTCAAGGCATCCAAATTTTGTGACAAGCTAGCAAAGAGGAGGCTAAAGGTTGGGCAGATCGGACGCAGATTGTAGAGATCCAACGGTTGTCGCTATGTCGCAATGGTTAACAGCTCGCTAGATATCATCACAACTTGGTGACTAGTGAGGTGCCGATCCAGTGGCTATTGAGGTGGCAGGTCCAGGACCAAGCAGTGGGGCCCATGAGAAAGATAGGTCTGATAGTGCAAACATGGTAGGTTAGGTGGCTCCGAGGTGGACTCTGAGGAAATCACAAGGTTTGACATGGTGACATGCAGGAGAAGAGGTGGAAGGTCTAGTAGTGATGACATGACATAATAGGGGGCATGTCATCAAGATGAATGTCAGACAGACCTTGGCATTGATGGATCTCTAAAAGGATTCACCGAAAGCCTCAGTTTCATCGACACAAAACAAAATGAATGTCGAACAAACCTTGGCCGTGATGGATCTCTAAATAGTTTTGCTGAAGGCATCAGTTCCATCAAAATAAGGTACATTGAAGAAATCCAAATTGGTCCCATCAATAAAATTAAGGCATCGATGAAACTGCAGGTTCGATGAGACATGTGAACAACTCACTAAAAGAGGAAGTTTGGCCAAAAGACTAATGCCGAACAAACCAAAGTGAAATGGTGGGTCCGGTGGCACTGAAGTGGTAGATGAGGCCGTACTTTGGTGGATCAGGTGGAAAACTAAAGATTGACACATGGCACAGATGGACGAAGAGGTAAAGGCCAAGCAAGTCGGAAAGATCAATGGTGATCAAGAAAGATCCAATGGTTGTCGCTATGTTGCAATGGGAAGATGATCACCGAATACTCCCCGAGACTTAGTGACAAAGAACGTGTGAAAAGGTGAGTGACTCAAGTGTTAAGGGTTGTGCAAGTTCGAGGAGGATCAATGGTCATCGCTATACCACGAGATGAAGATGCTCGATAGTTATCCCTCGCGACATAGCGACTGGCGAGGTGGCAGTTTAGGTGGAGTCCAGGTGGTGGCCATAGATAAGTCAGATTGTAACATGTGGAAAGGGTCTACAGATGAGTGACTCAAAAGTGGGCCCATTTTGAAGGTTAAAGTAGTTAAAAAGTGAACAGGTTCCTAAAGATCTAGCGACTGTCGCTATACCACAATGAAAAGGTGCCTGAATGTTAATCCTCACAACATAGCGACAAGTTGTCAGCATTCCCGGTGGTTGAATGTTAATTTGTCATGTGTTGACAGTTAATGCAGGTGATTAAGTCAAATGACAGTTAAGGTAGCATCCAGGCGGACTCAGAGAGAAATGAGGAGAAGTCATCAGGTAATTTGGGGTTTGATTTAAGCTTGAGAGAAAGTTTGCATGAGTTCTCATGATTTTGAGCCTATTTTGGTGGCTTTTTATTTCCACTTGAGGATCAGTTTTCAAAAAAGATATTTTCAGTGGGAGTTCATCTTCAGTCATTCTGGAGTCATTTTTCCTCTACCTTTTGGAAGGTTTTTGTATAAAGCGAAAAAGTTTTATCTTTCTTCACTAGTTCTTGATCATTCTCTTGTTGGTTTTAGCAGAGAATACATTCTTGTAGCTCATGTGAAGTTTTATGACAAAATACTGAATAAAATTATTAGCTTATGCCTTGTATCTTTGGAGTTCATTTTCTTATTCATGATTTAGAGGTAATTTATTATGTTATTGTCTAGATAACCTTTAAATTTTTTGTCTCATTTGTAAGTCACAGGTTGTGCATTGTGATAAATTGGTTCATTTGGTTGATTGTGAACGTTTTCTTTCCTTTCAATTTCTTGAAGTTTAAATCCTTTGCATGAAATATTTATGTACTATGAACCAGAAGTCTATTTGTGTAGATTGGTGTTTTGAGGAGTGTATTTATGTCATTTTCAGATATCTTATTGATGCTTCACCTTGGTTTAGCATTTGGAAAGTCTTTCTAGTTTCATTTTTTAGTTCCTATCCCTTTTCTTGGTAAAGAATTTAGAGTTATTTACAAGAAACCAGCCCTTCATCTGGAGGTTAATTCTCACTATAGGCAACCCACAGGCCTGAGAATTATCCCATGTGTCACCAAGTTGCTTGAGCTTTCAACTTGTGCATTACAGGTGCAAATTGAGTGACAACAATTTTTGGCATGCCCGGTGGGACACTTTTGAGCTATCTCTGTTCAACAAATATTCACTCTTGCTACTTTTGCTATGAGGAGCAACAATTCTAGCCTTCAGAGGCAACAATTTTCATGCCTGGCGACTCATTTTCTTGGTTTCTATGCAAATTCAGTGATATTTTGTAGCTTATGAGAAAGATTCAACCAGATCAAGTAAGGATCCTATTGAGCATTCTCATCTATCACCACCAAAAAGAGTTAAAGAGGCAGCAAAGAAGTTTCAAATCCATCAAACCCTTCTAATTCATGAGTTCCAGATTTGTCTACTCCTCCCATTGTTCACCCTCCAGTTACAACCTACAATAATATTTTGTTTTCAAACTCCTCATCTCAAGCACAAGTAAATCCACCTATTATCCCAATGGCTCTACCAAGAGCTTAGCCTTTTGCATCTTTCAATCAAGGAAGCCCTTTGAATCTTACTTATTATGATGATATTCTTGTAGCAGCATTGAAAAGCCTACCTTTTTTGATAGGAGAAGATCAGACTACTCTCATTGAACATATAAGAGATGTAGCTTCATTGTGTGGTGTACATCATATCACACAAGAGAATGTTGCAATTAGACTCTTGGCTGCCTCATTTAGAGGGAAAGCACTTCAGTGGTTCAGAGGACTACCTGTAAACTCAATTGATACTTGAGATCATCTAGGTGATAGATTAAATTCACAATTTGAGGAAAAATCTAACCATTTGTCACTATTAGAACAACTAAGTACCATAAAGAGATCCCTCAAGAGCAAATGACTGACTTCAATTTTTGTTTCTAGAAGACTTGGAGCAGAATCCCTATCATGGTAAGGCCTACTCCTACACATGCATTTCTATCTTATCTTAGGGTCCTTAATAGTGACATTTCAGTCATGATTCAGTCTATGGGTGCAAATACTCTACCAAATGCATTTGAAGTTGCTATTAGAGAAGAAAACTACCTAATTTAGGATGGTAAAATAGCCCCTAGGCCCCCAATACCCACATTTCTAGAATACAACCTATTGTACCTCTTTTAGAGCCTCGTCTAGTTGATGTCCCACCTTTACCAGCACTGAATTATCAAGTTGCAGCCCAAACAAATACTGTCACACTCCCAAATCAAGAGTTTTAGGAATTTAAAAATGAAATGAAAACCATGTTCCAAGGCTTTGGTAACAAAATAACCAATATTGAGAAGCAAGTTTCCTAGAACACCAAGCCTTATCAATTCCCTTATCAGAATAACCAGCAGAACAAGCCTCCTTATCAAGCCAACCCTCAAGGTCAAAGAAGAAATTATAACCACAGATCCAATATACCTTACAATCACAACACTACCAACACATCCAAAGATATCATCCCAGCTAAAAACAACATGGTATTGGATTATGATTGGTGTTATCCTTGCAACCAACCTCATAATCAGACCAATTTTTTGAATGGTATGTTGCATCAAGTACTCATGGTTCAAAATAATGTTGTTGTCTTAGAAGTTAGTACTCATGGAACTCATGATCAACAAGTTTCTCATTTTGAACAAAGCCCAGATGTCACCTTGGTCAATTGGCAAGGTGAAGAATTATGTGGAGTGAATCAGCCACAAGCTCAGAATCAGTCCTACACTTCTATTGCAGCCAATACACGGTCCAAAAAGAGAGCCATTGATATAGGACATCAAGCTAATAAAGGCATCAATCAAGCTTCTATAAGCCAACAAGCACCACCTAGACCTCAACCCACTCCAAATACACAAATCCTACCAAAAGGGCAACTAGTGGTCAACAAGGATCAACTAAGAGGTCAATTACAAACAACACAAGTTAGAGATGATGTTGTTGTTAAAAGAGGACAACAGAAGGTTAGTACAAGTTCATTTAATATTTTGGATCAATTGAAAAAGACGCATGTCAGTGTCTCAATGTGGGATTCCTTAGCTCTTCCAGGGCAAAAGGATTTGCTTAAAAATGCCTTGTCTAACATCTCTTTGTCACAAGAGCTTCCTAATGAGCAATCCAATGCCCCTCAGGAAAAGAAGGATGAACAACAAACTCATAAGGTTAAACCCCCTCCTTTTTATTTGACTTTAATCATAGGTCAGTACCTAGTGCATAATTGTATGATTGATTCAGGTGCAATTAGTTATTTCATGCCAAAGAAGATAGTTGATAAGTTGGGTTTTACATATGAACCTCTTTCAAAAAGGGTAGTCTAGCTAGATGGGACAATAGTAAACACAATAGGTGTGATTAGAAATTTGGATATCATATTGCATGCATGCCCAAACTTCTCAATCCCACAAGATGTCTACATCATAGATCTTCCACCTTACTTTGCTTTATGCTTGTCCATAGATTTCATAGCCAAGTTGGGTGGGTATTTGTCTTCTAATTGGTCACACATATTTTTTAGAATAAGATATGGTACCAAAGTGACCATAAAATCATAATTGTTAGCTAATGATCATATAGAACCATACATCCCAAGTGTTGTTAATGCAAATTTGTCTATACAAGAATCTAAGGAACAACTTGATATCCCAGATCCAAACACCCCAATAGAAGCGATACCTAATGTAGTATTAGATGAATGGGCAGTAGAGAATGATGAAGAAGATCCATTCAAACATATGGAAGAATTAGAGCTAGGTTTCTACATGATCCATGAAGAAGGTATCGCTGTCCCTAATCTTGAAAAGGGTGACAATCAGTTGTCCAATCACTAAGGTGAACAACAGAACAATGAATTGTGGCAACTCTATTTTGATGGCTCGAGGAGCAAGGTTGGTTCCTGAGGTGGTGTTATGTTAATCTCTCTTGAAGGTAAGAAATACTTTTCAGCCTTTAGATTTTCTTTTAGCTATACTAATAATACAACGCTGAATATGAGTCACTTGCACATGGATTGGAATTGGCTAGAAAAAGAAATGTAAAGTGTTTGCAAGTATTTGGAGATAGTGAGCTAGTGGTAAATCAAGTAAGAGGTGTCAATGTGACTAAAATGATGTCCTTAAAATGTATAAGCATAGGATATTGGACTTAATTGAAGAATTTGATGCTTTCAATCTGTTGTCTGTGCCTAGAAATTAGAATAAGGAAGCAGATAAGTTGGCCACCTTGGGTGCTCAATTTGACATACCAGATGAGGTAAGCAATATTGAAAGACAATAGTATGTCAAAGTGGTTGTTAGGCCTTCAATTCCAAATAATAGTGTCAATTGGCAAGTATTTGATTCAGATGAACAAATTATTAATTTTCTTATTGAAGAGGCTGAATTTGCAGCTAGTAATCAGCATAAATTTGTAAAGCAATATGAAAATCAGATTCTTCAATTGAAAAGTAATAAGTTGCCAAAGGGATTGGTAAGCCTTGAGTCAATATTTAATACTGATGATCAGATTAGAAAGGAAAAAGGTAGCATGTTGATTAAAGAGGAGCACTACAAAGCTATTGAGATCTTTAGAGATAAGTTATTAAAGATTGAAAAGGTATGTACAACTGAAGAGAAACAGGCATTTGTTTTTCTTTGTCAAGAGTTCAATGACGTGTTTGCATGGCAGTATGAATATTTGAAAGGATTTAACCCCGCATTAGCCCAACACACCATAGAGTTGGAAGTTGATGCTAAGCCTATGAGACAAAAGAAAAGGCCCCTTAATCCAAAACTTGAGCATCTCATGAAGACATAACTAAAAAAGTTGATCCAAGGTAATATCATCTTTCCTATAAAGCATACATCTTGGGTTTCAAACTTGGTTCCTGTAAGAAAGAAGAATGGTGAGATTATACTTTGTGTAGACTTTAGAGATCTTAACAGAGCTTCTCTAAAAGATCATTACCTGTCGCCCTCAATGGAGTAGATCTTACAAGTAGTTTCAAGTTTAGATAGATTTTCACTACTTGATGGTTATTCTAGTTATAATCAGATTCTGGTAAAAGAGGATGACCAATTTAAAACTACCTTTACTACAAAATGGGGAACAATGGCATATAGGAAAATGCCTTTTGGTTTGTCTAATGCAGGAGCAACCTTTCAGAGGGCAATGGGTAAGGCCTTCCAAGGTCTTATAAATAAATTTGTTTTGGTTTATCTTGATGACATAACCATTTTTTCAAAGCATGCAAAGGAGCACTTTTCTCACTTAAGGCAGATTTTTGAAAGGTGTAGAGAATATGGAGTATCTTTAAGTCCCAAAAAGTGCATTTTTGTTGTACATGAGGGTAAGTTGTTGGGCTATATTGTCTCCAAACATGGAATAACCATAGATTCAAAGAGGGTAAGTGTTGTTTTAGCTTTGCCTTTACCTGCACATAAGAAAAGCCTTCAAATATTTATAGGCAGAATCAATTTTGTAAGGAGATTCATCCCCAATATAGAATTTCTTATGAAGCCATTGACTAGCATGCTTAAGAAAAATGTTACTTTCAGCTGGTCCAAAGAGGCTAAGAATAATTTTGAAGAAATTAAGACTGCCATAGCATCAATGCCTACTTTGATTAATCTTGACTTTGCAAAGGATTTTATATTATATGCTTTTGGTACTTTTGATACTATTTCAGCTATGTTGATTCAACAGAATGATGAGGGATTGGAGTAGCCAATTACATTCTTCAGCCAAGGCCTAGAAGGGTATGAACAAAATTATTCTTTTGTTAAGAAACATTCATTAGTAGTCATTAGAAGTCTAGAGAAATTTAGACACATGCTTTCAAATAACAAAATTCACCTAATGGTTGCTCATCCTAGTGTTGTCATATGGATTTGCACCCGATGCAAGCTTAAAATTCCTACAATCTAGTGACACATTGGACTGCTCTGAGGCTATGGGTATCCTATTATGAGAGAAGACCTCTGGATTATAGGTTGACTTCCTATTTGATCACCTAATACTAACTTGAAATTATGAGAAAAGGGAAGAAGGATATGCATAAAATGAAACTATAGATAAAAAGGTGATCCACCAATGACTGAAACTAACTTGCAAATGCTTACAAACTTCACAAAATACTCAGATAATGAAGCTTTGTAATCTCACAACTCAAATATGCATGCTTACAAAAATGATTCATATGAAAGGTTTAAACTTTTATATGTTTGCAGGAGGAAAACACTGTTATTTTCACAACTTCAAACATTCAAAGTAACAACACATTCATTGACCTACACTATAACATGCTGCATATGATCATAACATCGAGCAAATAAGATGAAAAGAAGGATTCTATAAAAATCATAAAAATTCACTCTAAGAACTCACACACAATACTTGAACAACACAAATCTGAGAAGGAAAATGGACTTCTTTATTGATCAATAGGAGGTATCTTCATTACAAATCTCAAAAACTCATAAGAAATGAGTTACGGGAGCATGAGTATCTTCTGCCACACAATATCCAAATTCTATAACTCTCTAAAAAAAATAAAAAACAAACACTTATACAAAAGCTTTCAATTTGAATTTTTTGGCTCCAAGATGGATCAACTGTCATCAATTCTAAGCCTTTCCTCAAAATCAGGGGCTTAACTAAGAGAGAAACTCCTCTAAAACTACTGACTTCTCATCACTTCTCATTGAATTCACCTAGACTGAGTCACTCATCTGTAGATAGTTTACAACTTGTGCACCTTCTTATTGGGTTATCGACATAGCGTCAAAACACTCCCATCGATATCTGATGGTGCTCCCAATAGTATAGTGTTCCATTGGATTTTTGGTGTATCTCCTAAACATGTTGTACTGATAGCTGATGGTATGCTCCAAATGCTAACTTCCAATGACTGATGACAACTTTTTGTGCTCTGCCACATGGCACATCCCGATTCACCTTTGGATCCAATTGGGCACTACCTTAACTACCATGTCATCAGTCTCTATGTCATGAGGATTAACCTTCAAGCACATTTTCATTGTGGTATAGCGATAGCCCTTGGATCTTCAGGAACTTGCATGACCCTTATCTCACCTAAGCACTCACCTTTTCCGCACGTGCTTTGTCGCCAAGTTGCAGAGATAACTAGCAAGAATCTTTCTATAGCAGTATAGTGATGGCCATTGGATCTTTCTTGAACACCATTGATCTTTCTGACTTGCTTGCTAGTTAATCCTGGCTGATCTGCTCCCCTCTGCCATGTGTCACCATGTGGCACCCCCTGGTTTGCTCATGAGATCCACCTAGGCACCACCTGTCTGTCGGGCCTACCACATGTGAGCCTATGGCTTGCTCACGGATCCACCTGGACCGCCATGTCTCTAGTGGTTCTATTGGATATCATTCTTTCAGCCAAACTAATCCCTCAGCGAACAGTTTTCATGTCTCATCAAAACTGTAGTTTCATCGATACCTCTTATTTCAATGAAACTGATGCCTTCGGTGAAACCTTTTAGATATTCATCATGGCCAAGGTCTGATCAATATTCATTTTGATGACATGCCACTTATTTTGTCATGTGTCACCATGTGTCACCTTGTTATTTTCTTAGAGTCCACCTTGGCACCACCCGACCTGCCACCTATCGCAAGGGTATTCATCCTGGGAATTTCACAACCATGGTACAGGGATAGTCATGGATAGCCCCAAAATGTCACTCCACCGTCTGATCTTCCTTGATCTTCAATTGGATCTCAGTGATCTACTTGATCTTTAACTTTCCCTTTTCAGCACATGCTTTGTTGCCAAGTCGCGGGGAGTATTTGACGATTATCTTCCCATCGCGACATAGTAACAACCGTCGGATCTTTCTTGATCACAGTCGATCTTTCTGACTTGCTTTGTCTTTAGTCTCTCAGAGCGGTTCTCTCTTATGCCACAGTGTCACCATATGTCAGCCCCTATTTTGCCACATGATCCACCTGGGCGCCACCTCAATCTACTAGCTGGACGCCACCTCACGAGTTGCTAAGTCACAGAGATTAACAGTCAAACACTTTCACATAGTGGTATAGCGATGGCCGTCAGATCTTTTGCAACCTGCTCGCCTATTAATTTGCCCTTTTACTATAAAATTTGGTCGCTTTGAGAAGCACATGCATGCGGGGGCCCCAGCAATGCTAAGCTACAACTTGCCAAAATCCCTTAAGCTTTGACACTAAGGATATATGCAGCCTTGCATATAAATGTGATAAATTTCCTTTGCATGGCCAATGTGGGATAAATGGACTATGCCTGGGCCTTTCCATCAGGTCATCGGGATAACCTAAGATAGCTCCTTCTGATAGCTGATGACTTCACACACCTCTTTGCACTTTCCATCAAGTCATCGAGGTAAGTTTTGCCGATCGGGGTAGGTCTCGCTGATAAGGCAAAAAATTCAAAAAATTGCAAAGAAATACCCATCTCCCTCAGCATGCTGGGCTCAACCCTCATGGGAGCCACATTTTACCCCACATGCTATAATTCAATGAAATGTTGGGCTTAACCCTCATGGGAGCCACATTTTACCCCACATGCTATAATTCAATGAAAGTTATTTTCCCTATGTCTACACATGAAGTAAACAAGTTAGACAAAATAAATGTATTCTTTTCATACTTATCACTTGTTTCTCCTTCTGAGGCATATTGAGCTTGTAGTGAAAATAGATAACATTTTTGGCGGCATCTACCATATGTTTGCTTGCTAAACATTTTGACCGGCTGCCTTTTGCATTCCATTGGACACAAAGTCACTGAGATAGATAGAAAATTGAAACAACACATCACACATGACTGCAAAAACTCTTTTCTCTCAAAAACTTGTCCTAATCTATTGAGTACAGGTGTGTGGTTTATGGCAATGAGCTTAACACCTTACTATCATGAATTAGGCATGTGTATTGACAGACTAGGATAGGACAAAACAACAAAACACTTCTGAAACACTGCAACTATTTATTGTAGCTATATGAGGGAGATGCCTTTTGTGTGTGATCTAGGGGATAAACATATTCCTTTTTTCATATGATGGACACATCTCTTTTAAAGCTTCGATGAATTGCAACACTATGACTCTTATTACTCCTTTTGAACTATGCACTAGGCACTTAGGGAAAACAAAACTACAAATTGACCTACTGTGCAAAGCACTTATTACCACTAAAAAAAGTAAAATATGTACAAATTTTAGGCATACCTCAAAAGAAATGCTTGAGGTGAATCCCATTAACTGGGATAGGTTCAAATTTACCATCCAACTTAGACAACTAGAAGGCATTGTGCTGCTTGCACTCAGAAATCATATAAGGCCCACTCCAAAAAGCATCAAACTTTGTATGCTTGCCTAGCCTGCTCTTGAATTCATCCCATTTTAGGATAATGTCACCTTCCTTGAACACTCTAGGAGAAGCCCTCTCATCAAAAAATATTTTCATGTGATCTTGGTCATGCTCAATTTGCCTCATTGCCTCATTTCTAACTTCCTCTAGCTCAATCAGCTGAGCCAATCTTGTTGTCATAGGCTCGTCTTGAATCATATCTAGCTGGTTAGATAGATCAAGGCCTAAAAACTAAATTGAAATAGGCAACCTTGCTTCTTTTCCATACACAAGCATGTATGGAGACATTCCAGTGGACCTCTTTGGTGTGATTCTATCAGCCCATAAGGCTGATTTAAGCTTGGTATGCCAAGCTCGCTGATTTCCTTCCATAGTCCTTTTGATGATTCTGAGCAGATTCTTATTTGTGGACTCAGCTTTTCCATTGCCCCGAGGGTAATAGTTAGATGAGGTGTTGAGATAAACACCATTCTTTATTGCCCAATCAGATATTCAGTTCCCTATAAAAGCAAGAGCATTATCTGAAACTATAGATTTAGGGACACCAAATCTAGTTATCAACTCATCATAAAAGATCAAAACAATTATCTTGTTTGCTTCCTTTAGTGTTATAGCCTCAATCCACTTAGTAAAATAATCAGTGGCTATGAGCACCCACTTGTGGCCAGCACTTGAAGGTGGATTTATGACTCCAATGAAATCTAAACCCTACTTCATAAAGGGTTGTTCTACCTGAATAGGCTGCAATGGTAACATTGCCAACCTCTCTTTTTCTACAAACATGGCACATTCTTTACACTTTCTAACCCAGGAATGTGCATCTCTAAACAAATTAGGCCAATAATAGCCTCCTTTCATAACTTTTAGAGCTGCATCTCTTGCTGAAAAGTGTCCTCCTATTGATCCTTCATGAAACTCATGCAATACCTTATCAACCTAATCAACATCTATGCACCTCAATAATACACCATGAAAATCCTTTCTAAATAGAAAATCATTCAAGAGTACATAGGGAATGGACTAAAGTCTATAATAGCTTCTTCTTGACTTACTTAATCCATGAGGACACTCACCAGTCAACAAGAAATGAGTCATTTCTTGTACCCAGCCAGTAGGAGGAATAGGAACAACTACTTGTTCTTGGTCTTGGAGGGCTAAAACAACCTTCTCCTCATCCTCTTCAATACTATTTGTGTGATCACCAAGCTGCTCACACAGTCCCTTACCTCTAACTAGCTTGGTGACCTTAATATCAACATCAAATTCCATCACCTTAGTCACCCAACCAGCCCTCTTATAATTTAAGTCCATGCTAAGAAAAGACTCTTTAACTGAGGGGTGATTAACCATCAACTTAATCCTATTGTTAGAAAGCATATACTTAAACTTTTTCAAACTCCTAACAATAGCAAGAACATGTTTTTCAACAAAAGAATATTTCTCCTCTTAATCCTTAAGGTCTTGACTGAAAAAGGCCAAAGGCTGCTCCAAAACATGCTCATTTTCTTGAACCAACATAGCTGAGATGTTGTCAATACTGCCATAAGCATACAAAATAAAGTCCTTTGAGAAATCTAGGTTTAGCAAAGTAGGAGCAGTTGCTAGTGCCTCTTTTATAAGCTCAAAACTCCTCCTCCCATCCTTAGACCAGCTAAAAGGAATATCCTTTTTCAACATAGAAGTTAGAGGTTTTAATAATTCTGCAATATCTGGAATAAACCTCCTAACAAAATTAGTCCTACCCAAGAAGATTTGCAAGCCCTTATTGTGTGCTAATAGAGGTAATGAAAGAATAGCACTTACCCTCTGTGGATCAATAGTAATACCTTCTTTTGACACCACATAGCCCAGAAGCTTACCCTCATGAACAGAAAACACACATTTCTTTGGGTTAAGATATATACCATACTCTCTGGACCTCTCAAAAAATTTCTTTAGGTGAGCTAGGTGTTGAACTGAATTTTTGGAATAAACATTGATATCATCCAATAAAAAGGTACACATTTATACATCAAACCACAAAATGCCATATCCATAGCACGTTGAAAAGTGGCACCATCATTTGACAAACCAAATGGTATCTTTTTATATGCCATAGTGCCCCATTTAGTTATAAATGTTGTTTTAAATTGATCTTCCTCCTTCACTAAAAATTGGTTATGATCTGAAAAACCATCTAGCAAGGAGAATCTCTCAGAACCTGCAACAACTTGCAGAATCTGCTCCATAGAGGGCAACATATATCTATCCTTCAATGAGGCTCTATTGAGATCTCGGAAATCAACACAAAGTCTGATTTCACCATTCTTTTTCCTAATTGGGACAAGGTTTGACACCCAAGAGGTGTGTTTAATAGGAAAAATGATTCTTCTCTCAATGAGTTTATTAAGTTCTTTGACCATAAGGGGCTCAAGCTTTGGATTAAGAGGCCTCTATTTTTGCCTCATAGGTTTAGCATTTGGCTCAAGCCCTATGGTATGCTAGGAAATACTAGGGTCAAAGCCTTTTAAATAAGAATATTTCCAAGCAAATATGTCACTAAACTCTTGGCATAGTAAAAAAAATGCATGCCTTTCCTCTAAAGTACACACCTTGCCAAGCTTTAACAGCTTATCCTTGAAAATCTCAACATTTTTGTAATGTTCCTCCTTGATCTGCAAGCTGGATTTTTCTTTTCTCACTTGATCATCCTCATTGAAAATTGACTCCAATGTGACCAAACACTTAGGTAGCTTGTTTGTTTTTAGTTGTATGACCTGATCATCATACTATTGCTTAAGCTTCTCTTGGTTGGTATTTGAAAACTCTGCCTCTTCCCTCAAAAAGTTAATAATTTGCTGATCAGTATCAAATATTTGCCAATGATCAGTATTGTTAGGAATAGAAGACCTAACAATCACTTTTACATATTGATGTTTATTAATATTGCTGATATCACTTGGAATATCATATTGTGCTCCTATTGTAGCAAGTCTATCGGCATGCTTATTAAGATTTCTAGGAATAGACAGCAGATTGAAAGATTGGAAATCTTCAATAAGATCCCATACCCTATGTTTATAAGGCTTTAAAAGATCATTCTTAGTGGTATGGAGACCTCTTACCTGGTTGACAACTAGTTCACTCTCACAATAAATCTGCAAACAGTTGATTCCTCTCTTCTTTGCCCATTGTAGACCATGAATTAAGGCCTCATACTTAGCTGTATTATTGGTACAGCTAAAAGAAAACCTGAAAGATGAATAATACTTATCATCAATAGGGGAAATCAACATGCAACCACCACCAGCACCATTCTTACTTCTTGACCCATCAAAATAGAGCTTCCAAAGCTCATTTTGATGTTGATTATCTTGTTGTCCAGCATCCTTCATCAAGTTTGGGATAGCAGAACCTTGTTCATGAAACATATAGACTACAAGGTTTACCTCATCCATATTTTTAAAAGGATCTTCCTCAAGATTCTTAGCTACCCATTCATCCAAAATAATGTCAGGAATGCCATCAATAGGGGTGTTTGGATCACACAGAATGGGTTGGTCATCTTGCTTATGAATTGTCAAATTGGCATTGACAACACTAGGGACATAGGGTTCTATGTGATCATTAGCTAAAGCTTCTAATTTAATAGTAAATTTAGTTCCATACCTAGCCCTAAAAAACATATGTGACCAGTCAGATGACAAATAATCCCCTAATTTGGTTGTAAAGTCTCTTGATAAGCAAATTGCAAAGTAGGGTGGCAAGTCTATCACATATACATATTGCAGAATAGAAAAATTGGGGCAAGCATGGAGTGTTAGACTCAAATTCTTAATGACTCCTATAGTATTTACAACAATCCCATCTAGCTACACTACACCCTTATTCAATGGCTCATAAGTCAATCCTAACTGGTCAACCAACTACTTGGGCATGACTGAGCTACTTGCACATGAATCTATCATGCAGTTATGCACTAAGTGTTGGCCAATGATTAAAGTGACATAAAAGGGAGGTGGTTTATTTACCTTGGACTGCTGAGACTATTGTTCATTCTTCTATTGAGGCTTATTGGTAAGAACAACCTTTGAAGCTTGTTGATTAGATGGTTGGGCAGTCAAGGAAAGGTTAGACAGAGCATCATGTAACAAATCTTTTTGCCCAAGTAGAGATAGTGAATCCCACATTGACACTCTAACATGAGTTTTCTTCAACTGATCCAAAATATTAAAATCAGTCATACTAACTTTATGTTGTCCCTTAGTAACAACAATGTCCTTTTACACTTGTGCTGGCTGAGGTTGGATTTTTGGCTAATCTTTGGTCACCATTGGCTATGATCTCTTAAGAATTTGTGTATTTTGAGCAGAGAAAGGCCTTGCCCAAGGTTGGGTACTTGAGAAAGGCTGATTATTATTCTTATCAGTCTGCTACCCCATGTTGAAAACCCTTTTCTTGGATCTTGTGTTGGCTGCTACAAGGATACATGACTGATTTTGAGGTTGATTTAGGATTAATGATAGTCCCAAAGATACTGAGAGAGGGGGGGGTTGAATCAGTATCTAACTAGTGAGCAGAATATTTAACCTTATTAAGTATTTTACATTCCAAAACAGTGTACCAGTAAATAAGAATTAATGCAATAAACAGGAACAATAAAGACAACATAGAAAGCACATCATAACACAAGATGTTTAATGAGGAAACCCGGTGTGGGAAAAACCTCGGTGGGATTTGTGACCCACAATATTCACTCACTAGCCAATGAATAAATATTACTTACACTGAGGGGCTTGCACATGTAGGAAGACCAACTGCCTAGAGCTCACTGCTCAATTTACAAGATAGAAGTCTCACTGACACACAAAATGGATTATGAAAATCCAATACAATGTATTGCTTCAAATCAGCATCAACTATGTCAGGTTCAGTACAGGTTTAAGCTCATACTAAAACCAAAAACCTTTGTTGTCAACTTATATCTCCTTATACATATTTCACAACTACTCTCTTCTTCTTCTTCTACTACAAAATGACCTATAAGATATCATACATATATATGAGTCTTTTACAATATGCCATGTCAGCTTTATAAAAGATAATTACATTAAATACAAAAGTTTATTCCCTCTTAGTTGGAGTGTCGGTATGCATTGTAGCTGCTACCGGTGAAGTGTCTGTTAGTGTATGTAGATGTCTATGTTGGTGATGGTGCCTGCCGGTGGCTTTACCAGATGAATGCTAGGTGGTTTCCAGTAGGTTGCCAGTCGGTTGCCATCAATGACAACACCATCATTTCTCATTAGAGTGTAGAATGCCAACAATATCCCCCTTTGGCATTGATGGCAATACTCATGAGAAAAATCCAAAAACTATTCCAAAAAGTGAAGTCCAAAAATTTACAAAAAATATGTGCTCCCCCTAAGCAGATGATCTCCTCTGAATGATCATTTTTCTCTGTCTACTACCCCCCCTTTAACATCAATGACAAAGGTTGTCAAAATTTTTCAAATGAGTGCAAAATTTCACCTTAAGGTTTGTAACTGGTTGGTTACAATCTAAAATATGTCTACCAAAACCAAGTTTAAATGTTGCATGAATCTATTGTTGTCATTCATGGTTGCCTCAGTTCATTGGATCGTGTTAGTGAGATGATGCATATTCTCCTTCAATGATCTTTCTCCTTGAATTAATGCCTTAGATATCTCATTTCTCACAGAGATAAGATTATCCAGCTTAGGACTAAGTTTATACTTAATCTCTCTGGCATTTGCTTTGATCCTTGCTTTTTCCTTCTCAAAATTCTCCAACTTTTCCTCAAAACCTGCTATTTCTTGCTCAATAACTGATATAGGTTCAAATGAACCAATAATGTTATCAACTATATCATCTATCTCCTTTTGTAATTTGCATATTTTCTTTTCAATGTCCCGTGTCAATAGATGTGGCTTGCATGTTTCTTTGTATAGTTCCTTATACTCCAAAATTATTGTATTCAGTGCTGGTAAAAGTGTGTTAATATTTTTAGTGCACTTCTTTATTGTATCCTCAAAGAATTTTTCCTTTTCTTTTTCCATTTTCTCTTTGAATGTATCCTCATTCACCTTATCAACTATTATTACATTTCTAGCAATAAATTTAGACAATGTGTCCAACTGTCCTAAAGAATCCTTTACATGATCTATATTATATTTTGGTGCAATCATCTTAAGAATAGGTATTGTATCATCAATTTCTTTATAATCCAATGCATTATAGTTAGTTATCTTCTTAATAGAGTCCAGGAGTACTTCTGTCACATTGGTAGGCTTGAATTCACTTAAAGAAGTACCAGATGTCTGACCAATTGCCTTGATTACCTCAGTGCTTCCAACATTAGTTACCAATTTGCTTGTATCAACCTCTAGTGGATCAGTCTAAGTTTGTGTTTCAACCTATAATGGTTTGGTTTTCTCAGTGATTACCAGTTTGTCTACCTCAATGTGTACCTATGCCTTTGTCGGTTTCTCTGTGTACTCAACTGTTGGTATCTCTATCTCTATAGGTTTATCAGTGCTAGCATCTATACTACCAGTATTCATTCTAGTATCCAATCTAGTGTCCAATGGTTTCTCTATTTGTAGTGTATGCTCTATTTGCATTTCAACTTCAACATTCTCTACCGGTTGCTCGGCAATGTTTCCATGGTCAGCAATATCATTCTTTACCTCTGTGTTATCCTTGTCTACAACAATGTTCACTTTTTGAGTATCAACATTCATGGTAAATAGAATTTCTGATTTAGGTTAGTGTCATCATGTGTTGTACCTATACTATCAGTAGCCGGTGGATCATTAGTATGCACCGATGCAGCATCCAAGGGTGGTGGTAAGTTGTCAGTTATTTTGATGTTTGGTATTCCACCAACTTTACCTTTCCCTTTGTTCTTGTCCTTCTGATAAACCTTAAATTTTTTCTTCGACCTATTCAATTCCTCTTGTTTTTCTTTTTCTACAAAAAAGATATCCCATTTATCAGCCATTTCCTCTGCAATTTCATTAACTCTACTAGCCATTAAGCTCACTTGTCGGTGACCACTAGCAAAAACTGATCTATTGGCTTCACAAATTAGGTCATCAATTTTTTCTTTCGAGTTAACTAGATGTACAACTAGAAGTTTTTCAACTTTAAGTTTCTTGTCCAACTCCATTAATGCAATCCTTTTTGCATCTAACCTTCTATATAGATCATTTGGTAAGTCCTCTACCACTTCAATTAACACTTTCTTGTATATATCCAGATGTAGAATAATACTATTTTCAACACTTTCCTTTTCTTAATCAGTGAATGTGTGATACAATTTTCTCACATTTGCCAAGTTACCATCATCAGTGATTTCATTTAGTAAATTACCCAAAGGAGGTATAGCCTATTTCTATTTCTTCTTGGGTGTAAGTTTCTTTGTTAGTTGCCTTACTGCTTGTTGTTTCTTTCTCAAGGTTCTTATTTTCTTGGGTGGAGGAGAGGGTATCGGTGTGGGTTTTCTTTTCCTATCAACTCTCTTGAATTCCAC
The DNA here is from genome assembly GCF_030272615.1 of Cryptomeria japonica. NCBI lineage: Eukaryota > Viridiplantae > Streptophyta > Pinopsida > Cupressales > Cupressaceae > Cryptomeria > Cryptomeria japonica. The sequence continues at coordinate 251,962,059 of NC_081406.1, forward strand.
AAGTATCTTACTGTCAGATGATGTGCCAACCAGTGAGATGTGTGCCTCCAGTTGTAGTCCTTCTAGTTCGCTTTCCTTTATACCAGTAAGGTTCATAACATTTTATTTTATTTCTTTTGCCTACTTTGAAGAATCTCTTATATATTTTCCTCTTCTCTTCCTTTGTTTCATTGTTTGTACGCCACTCTCAATTGTTTCAGAACTACCAAAAACTTCTTCAGATGGTTCTCTAGGTGCATCTAATATATCTTTTGCATAAGTTTCAACAATGTTGATATCTACCTCATAATCCATTTCAGTTACCCATACAGTTCTAGGTAATACAACTTTCATCCATGTTTCATCTTTCTTAATCACAAAACATATTTCCTTATCATGTTTATCTACTATACTATGTGGTAGTCTCTCTTGTTTTCATTTTGGTTTGGAAAGCTTTGAAATATTTAGTTATATTTTTTTCCTTAGTAGTAGCCATGTCGATGAAGTCTTGCTTCTACAAAATTTTGCAATATGTCCAATTTTGTTACAAGCATAACAAGTCACATTATTCTTCTCAATAGCCTTTCCATATCCTATGTCAGTTTGTGTTATGCATTGATTAGATAAGTGCCCAAATCTTCCAAAAACATAACATCTTACATTCATTCTACAGTTTTCTGAATTATGACCAACTTTGTTGCATTTGGAACATTGATCGGTGGATGCATTAATGTTCTGATTGTTTCTAGATCTACACTAATTTTCTATATGACCAAACTTGTTACAGTTAAATAATTTCCCATTAAATTTGTAAGCATTAGGTTGTCTTACCGATTTACTTTGATCATGATTGTTTGCAGTACCGGAACTTTCACCAACTTCAAATCCAAGTCCATTTGTATCTCCATTAGGTTTCTAACTTTTCAACATATCATCAAGTTCTTCTGAACTTTTCTTGAATTTCTCTTTGTGTTGATTTGTAGTAGCTAACTCATTTTCCATAATTCCCATTTGCCTCATAAGTTCAGTTTTATCATGTTGCATGTGAATCAGATCTGTCTTTAACATATCATTTTTATGACTAGGTCTTAGATTTTCATTTCCAGCATCATTGACTCTCCTGGTCAAGTCATCTTCATTCTTCTTCTTGTCTTCAATGTCTTTACAAAATCTCATAGTCATATCTTGCATTTCATTCCTCATAGTAAGGTTTTCTTGTCTCATCTTGTTCATAAGTTAATTAAGAGTTTCATTTTCATCATTATCATTTTGCATCTTCTCATGAAGTAATTTTCTTTTATTTCTAGCAATAGTAAGATTCTCTTGAAGTCCTTGAATTAATTCCTGTGCAGTCCTTAGATCATCTTCAAGTTTGATATTCTTCAACTTCTCTAAATCATAGTCTACAAGAGCTCCTTCCAATTGCTTTCTTAAGTTCTCCATCTAAACCAGTGTCAGAATCTTCCTCAAGTTGTTAGGCTTTTGAAAATAGAGGACCAAACTCTAATACCAATTGCTAGGATTAATGATAGTCCCAAAGATACTGAGAGAGGGGGGTGAATCAGTATCTAGCTAGTGAGTAGAATATTTAACCTTATTAAGGATTTTGCATTCCAAAACAATGTACCAATAAATAAGAATTAATGCAGTAAACAGGAACAATAAAGATAGCATAGAAATCACACTGTAACACAAGATGTTTAATGAGGAAACTCAGTGTGGGAAAAACCTGGGTGGGATTTGTGACCCACAATATTCACTCACTGGCCAATGAATAAATATTACTTACAATGAGGGGCCTGCACATGCAGGAAGACCAACTGCCTAGAGCTCACTGCTCAATTTACAAGATAGAAGTCTCATTGACTTACAAAATGGATTATGAAAATTCAATACAATGTACTGCTTCAAATCAGCATCAATTATGCTAGGTTCAGTACCAGTTTAAGCTCATACTAAAACCAAAAACCTTTGTTGTCAACTTATATCTGCTTATACATAATTCACAACTACTCTCTTCTTCATCTACTACAAAATGACCTATAAGATCTCATACATATATGTGAGTCTTTTACAATATGCCATGTTGGCTTTATAAAAGATAATTACATTAAATATAATAATTTATTCCCTGTCGGCTAGAGTGTCGGTATGCATTATAGCTGCTATCGGTGAAGTGTCTGCCGGTGTATGTAGATGTCTATGTTATTGCCTATCGGTGGCTTTACCAGATGAATGTCAGGTGGTTGCCAGTAGGTTTCCAGATGGTTGTCATCAATGACAACACCATCATTTCTCATTAGAGTGTATAATGCCAACAAATTAACCCCACAGAACTCTTCACCTTGCCAATTCATCAAAGTAACATCAGGATTACCTTGTTCCATGGGTGCAAATTGTTGTTCATTAACTTCCTGAGACCCATTTATTGGTACAACATTGTTTTGCACCATCAATGCCTGATTTAACATGACATTGGAGCATGTAGATTGGTTATGTGGTTGGTTGCAAGGAAAACACCACTCATAGTCAGCTACCAAGTTGTTCTAGACTGAAACAATACCCCTTGAGGAACTAGGTGTATTAGGATTATATTGTTGAAAAGGCCTTTAGTTAAAATTCCTTCTTTGACCTTAAGAGTTTGGCTGGTACGAGGCCTGGTATGGAGTTTGGAAAGGAATTTGGTAAGGTGGTTGAGTTTGGGCTTTCTTGATATTAACCAACTCATTACCAAAATTTTGTGTAGTCTTCTATAGGTTAGCATTTTTCTCCTTAATACTTATTATCTCTTGCAAATGACTAGGGACAACATGCTCTTGAGCTACAACTTGAGCATTATATGCTGGAAATGAAGGTATAACAGCTATAACAGGTGGAACTACGGGGATAATGGGCTATATATCAGCAAAAATTGGCATGGGAGGCCTAGGTGCTATCTTCCCTGCTTGAATAAGACTATTCTCAGCCCTAACAACAACATCAAATGCTACTGGTAAAATATTTCCCACCATAGACTGAATCATTAGTGCAATATCACCTATTCAAAGCCTTTAGGTAAAACAAAAAAGCATAATCATTAGAAGGTTTTACCGACGTTGGAATCTGATTCCAAGTCCTTTGAAATCGATAGTTGAAATCCATCATATGCTCATGTGGATCTCTTTTGATGGTAGTGAGCTACTCCACCAATGAAAGATGATCTAAATTGTCTTCAAAATACTGATTTAAAAGTTGTCCCAACTCATCTTATGTAGCTATTGAGTTCACAAGCAAGCCCCTGAACCATTGAAGGGCTTTCCCTTTGAAAGAGGATTCCAAAAGCCTCAAAACAACATTTTCTACAACAATATGATGCACTCCACACAAGGAAGCCACATCTCTAATATGTTCAATAGTTATTGTTTGATCCTCTCCAATGAAAAATGGCAAACTCTTAAGTGCTGCAGCTGGTATGTCATCATGTTGAACCAAATTTAAAGGACTACCCTGATTAAAAGGCATAAATGGATGAACCCTAGGGGGCTGATTAAGAGCCATATTATTGTTGGAATAAGAAGCACTGTTAGAACTAGTGGTATTTGGTGTATCCTGATTGAAAGAACTTGCAAACAGTGGATTGTTAGCTGTAACAGCAGGGTAAAAATTAGAATTAACAATCAACACACCAACTGCTAGATTTGGAACTTTGTTAACTACCCTAGCTCTCCTTTTTGGGGGTGATATCTGAGTATGATTGATTGAGGCTACACTTTGCCTAGTCTGGTATTTTCTCATAAGCTAGGAAGGTTGGACTGCTAAAATACCAAAGATTTGAGTCGCTAGCTATGAAAAATAATTTGTTGTTGCACACACCAAGACAACATATGGTGGCCTTCTATGAACTATAAAGTCCAACACTCCCACAGGGTGTTCCAAAAACTATTGTCACATGGATTTGCACCCAATGCAAGCTTGAAATTCCTATAATCCAGTGACACATTGGATTGCTCTGAGGCTATGGGTGTCCTATTATGAGAGAAGACCTCCGGATTATAGGTTAGCTTCCTATTTGATCACCTAATACTAACTTGAAATTCTGAGAAAAGGGAAGAAGGATATGCATAAAATGAAACTATAGATAAAAAGGTGATCCACCAATGACTGAAACTGACTTACAGATGCTTACAAACCTCACAAAATACTCAGATAATGAAGCTTTGTATTCTCACAACTCAAATATGCATGCTTGCAAAAATGATTCATATGAAATGTTTAAACTTTTATATGTTTGCAAGAGGAAAACACTGATATTTTCACAACTTCAAACATTAAAAGTAACAACACATTCACTAACTTGCATTATAACATGTTGTATATGATCATAACATTGAGACAATAAATGAAAAGAAGGATTCTATAAAAATCACAAAAAATCACTCTAAGAGCTCACACACAATGCTTGAACAACACAAATCTAAGAAGGAAAATGGACTTCTTTATTGATCAATAGGAGGTATCTGCATTACAAATCTCAAAAACCCATAATAAATGACTTATAGGAGCATGAGTATCTTCTACCACACAATCTCCAAACTCTAGAACTCTCAAAAAAAAAGTGAAAAACAAACACTTATACAAAAGCTTGCAAAAAGTGAATTTTTTGGATCCAAGATGGATCAGGTGTCATCAATTATAAGCCTTTCCTCAAAATCAAGGGCTTAACTGAGAGAGAAACTCCTCCAAAACTGCTGACTTCTCATCACTTCTCGCTGAGTTCACTTGGACTAAGTCACTCATCTGCAAATAGTTTACAACTTGCGCACCTTCTTATTGGGTTATTGGCATAGCATCAAAATGCTCTCGCCAATATCTAATGGCGGGCTCCCAATAGTATACTATTCCATTGGATTTTTGGTATAGCTCCTAAACATGTTGTACCAATAGCCGATGGTATGCTCCAAATGCTGACTTCCACTGATCGATGACAACTTTTTGTGCTCCGCCATGTGGCACCCTCTGGTTCGCTCATGAGTTCCACCTAGGCACTACCTGTCTGTCGGGCCTACCATGTGTTAGCCTACGACCTGCTCATGGATCCACCTGGACTCACACATTGCTAGTGGTTTTGTTGGATATCATTCTTTCAGCCAAACTACTCCCTCGATGAACAGTTTTCATGTCTCATCGAAACTGCAATTTCATCGATACCTCTTATTTCGATGAAACCGACACCTTCAGCGAAACCTTTCAGAGATTCATCGCGGCCAAGGTCTGATTGATATTCATTTTAATGACACATCACCTATTCTGTCATGTGTTACCATGTGTCACCTTATGATTTTCGTAGAGTCCACCTCGACACCACCTAACTTGCCACCTGTCATGAGGGTATTCGTTCTGGGCACTTCACAACTAGGGTACAGTGACAGTCATGGATAGCCCCAGAATGTCACTCCACCATCCAATCTTCCTTGATCTATCATTAGATCTCAGTGATTTGCTTGAGCTTTAACTTTCCCTTTTCAGCACGTGCTTTGTTGCCAAGTCACAGGGAGTATTTGGTGATTATCTTCCCATCATGACATAGCGACAGTCGTCAGATCTTTCTTGATCACCATCGATCTTTCTAACTTGCTTGGTCTTTAGTCTCTTAGAGTAGCTCTCTCTTATGCCATGGTGTCACCATGTGTCAGCCCCTATTTTGCCACATTATCCACCTGTGTGCTACCTCACTAGTCGCTAAGTCACAGAGATTAACAGTCGAGCACTTTGGCATAGTGGTATAGCGATGGTTGTCAGATCTTTTGCAACCTGCTTGACTATTAATTTGCCCCTTTACTGCAAAATTTGGCTTCTTTGAGATGTGCACACACACTGGGGGCCCACCAATGTTGAGTTGCAACTTTCCAAAAGCCCTTAAGCTTTGACACTAAGGTTATATGCGGCCTTGCATATAAATGCGATAAATTTCCTCCGCGTGGCCAATGTGGGATAAATGGAATACGCCTGGGGCTTTCCATTGGGTCATCGAGATAACTTGAGATAGCTCCTTCAGATAGTCAATGACTTCACACACCTCTTTGCACTTTCCATTGGGTCATCGGGGTAAGTTTTGCCGATCGGGATAGGTCTCGCCGATAAGACAAAAAATTCAAAAAACAGCAAAGAAACACCCATCTCCCTCAACATGTTGGGCTCAACTGTCATGGGAGCCACATTTTACCCCACATGCTATAATTCAATGAACAAATAGTTATTTTCCCTGTATCTGCACATGAAGCAAACAAGTTAGACAAAAAAAATGTATTCTTTTCATACTTAGCACTTGTTTCTCCTTCTGAGGCATATTGAGCTTGTAGCGAAAATAGGTAACACCTAGCATAAAAGATTTTTTGTTAAATAGAGATCTTAATGACAAAAGAGCTAGTTGGATCACAAAAGTGATGGAGTATGATGTCAATATAAAGGTAATGAATAAGATTAGAGGTAAGGGATTATGCGAACAACTTGCTGGTCACAACGAAAACACTGAACAAAAGAATGAAGAAGCTATCCTAGTTCATGAAGATAATGAACCAATTGTTGTAGCAACACCTCCTACAAGTTGGGTGCTTGAAATGATGCATTTTCTTCAGACTGGTGAGTGTCCTAAAGGCCTGAACAATGCTAAACAAAGATACTATAAACTTCAAGCTATCCCTTATATCATTTTGATCGAATTTTGTTTAGAAAATATTTTAATGGTGTATTCTTAAGATGCCTAGATTCAGATCAAACTAATAGAATATTAGAGGAATTCCATAATGGACCAGCTGGTGGTCACTTTGCACCATGAAATACAACATTAAAGGTCATGAGGGTAGGATATTTTTGGCTTGATTTGCATAAAGATGTATATGCTTGGGTAAGGAAATGTAAGAATTGTGCAATATTTGCAAGCAAACAGAAGATGGTAGCTTTACCCCTGTAACATATTCAAATTGAACAACCATTCATGAAGTGGGGTCTTGATTTTATCAGAGTTATCAATCCACCTTCAAGTTTTGGGCATAAACTGATCTTGACGGCCACTGATTACTTTACCAAGTGGACTAAAGTTGTACCCTTGAAGGAGGCAAATGAAAGTGCAGTCCTAAAATTTTATCAGGACTTAGTAGCAAGGTTTGGTATTCTTGATTCTATTATTTCAGAAAATGCATTAGCTTTTATAGGATTTAAGATTACTGATTGGGTTGTCTAGAACAACATATTTTTTAGTACTTCATCCAATTATTACCCTCAGGGTAATGGACAAGCCGAGTCTACTAATAAGAACTTGATTAGGATAATTAAGAGGACAATAGAAGATAATCAGAGAACTTGGCACACTTAGCTGAATCATGCATTGTGGGATGATAGAATCACCTTGAAGAGAGCTACATGTATATCTCCTTATGTCCTCATTTATGGTAAAGAGGTAAGACTCCCAATTTTAGTTGAAATGCCTACACTAACTCTGATTAGAGAGTTAGAAATGTTGCAAAAAGAACCCATGCAAGTTAGGTTGGCAGAACTAATGGAGTTGGAGGAGGTAAGAAAGCAAGCATTGTTGACTATTGAAAATCATCAAGCTCAGATGAAAGGGAATTTCGATAGGAAGGCATCTCTGAGAGTTTTCAATGAGGGAGATTTGGTTTTGAAATGGGATGAATTAAAAAGTAATCCTAGAAAGCATACTAAATTTGAAACCATATGGGATGGCTCATACATAATTACTAGGAAAAAATAGCATAATGCCTTTCAGCTTTCAAAGTTGAATGGTGAAACCCTTCTAATCCCAGTTAATGGGATTCATCTCAAAGCTTGCCTTTGATATTTTATTTAGGTTAATAAGTGCCGATGCACTTTTTGTTTTCTATTTTGTTGTTCTGAGTTTCAATAAGTGCTCATGCATAGTTTTGCGGTTCCTGTTTTAGGCAGCACCACTTGTTTTTTTCTAGTTTTCCTATTTTGTTTTGTTGTCATGTTGCAGAGCAGCTGAATTTCAAGAAGTTTCATTTCTAGAGAGGGTTGAGATGACTCTATAAGCCCAATGGATAAGCCATGATTTGTCTATAGTTTTTAGTACGCAAACACTTTGCAGAGGTCGCCAAAAATGTTACCAAATTTTTGCACATGCTAAATTTGGTGGCCTAATGAGGCCTTGATTTCATTCATATTGAAAAGTGCCAAGAAAATTAGAAAATATCACGTCAAATCATTAGCAAGAAATCAAATATGCACTATTTTTTTAACTTGTTTGCTTCATGTGCAGATACAGGAAAAGTAAAATATAGCATGTGGGTTAAAATGTGGCTTCCATGAGGGTTGAGCCTAGCATGCTGATAGAGATGGGTGTTACAAAGCTAAGTAGATCATAGAGATATTCATGCTCCATTGCACTTTCAAGAATGGCATGGCTATTAAAACCTTCAAGCAAATTCATTTGGCAAGTGTATCGCCAAATCCCCTACGTGGTTGATGGAAGGTAAAAGAAACTTCAAAACAAATGCAATCAACCTATGTAAGGTATTTGTTTTATCTAGGTGCCAAGTTGGGTTTACAAAAGAAACAAACTTTAAAGGGAAAGCATTTAGCCCACATTTGCCGCATAGAGGAAATTTATCGCATTTAAAGGCAAAGCCGCATATATCTTTAGTGTCAAAGCTTTCGGGCTTTTGACAAGGAGCAGCTCAGTGTTGGTGGGTCCTCTACGTGTGCACGCATCTCAACGCATCCAAATTTTGTGACAGGATAGAAAAGAGGAGGCTAAAGGTCGGGCAGATCGAACGCAAATCACAAAGATCCAATGGTTGTCATTATGTCGTGATGGTTAATTGCTTGCCAGATATCATCGTGACTTGGCGACTGGTGAGGTGGCGGTCCTATGGCTGGTGAGGTGGCAGGTCAGGTGGTGCTGAGGTGGACTCTGAGGAAATCATATGGTGCCATGTGGTGACATGCAGTAGAAGAGGTGGAAGGTCCAGTGGTGATGACATGATAGAACAGGTGGCATGTCATCAAAATGAATGTCGAACAGACCTTGGCATCCATGGATCTCTAAAAGGATTCACTGAAAGTCTTAGTTCCATCAAGACAAACCAAAATGAATTCAAACAAACCTTGGTCATGATGGATCTCTAAATGGTTTCACCAAAGGCATCAGTTCCATCGACATAAGGTACATCGAAGAAATCTGAATTGGTCCCGATGATAAAATTAAGGCATCGATGAAATTGCAGGTTCAATGAGACATGTGAATGGCTTGCTGAAGGAGGAAGTTTGGCTAAAAGACTGATGTCAAACAAACCAAAGTGAAATGGTGGGTCTAGTGGCATCGAAGTGGCAGATGAGGCCATGCTCAGGTGGATCAAGTGGCAAACCAGAGATTGACATGTGGCACTGATGGATGAAGAGGTAAAGGTCAAGCAAGCCAGAAAGATCAATGGTGATCAAGAAAGATCAAATGGCTTTCGTTGTGTCGTGATGGGAAGATGATTACCAAATACTCCCCGTGACTTTGCGACAAAGCATGTGTGGAAAAGGTGAGCGACTCAGGCATTAAGGGTCACACAAGTTCGAGGAGGATCAATGGTCATCACTATACCGCAAGATGAAGATGCTCGATAGTTATCCCCTATGATATAGCAACTGGCGAGGTGGCAGTTTAGGTGGAGTCTAGGTGGTGGCCACAGACAAGTCAGATTGTAACATGTGGCAAGGGTCTATAGATGAGTCACTCAAAAGTGGACCCATTTTGAAGGTTAATGTAGTTAAAAAACAAACAGGTTCTTGAAGACCTAGTGGGTGTTGCTATACTACAATGAAAGGTGTCTGAATGTTAATCCTCATGATATAGAGACAAGCCATCAGCAGTCCCAGCGGTTGAATGTTAGTTTTTCATGTGCTGACAGTTAATGCAAGCAATTAAGTCAAATGGCAGTTAAGGCAGCATCTAGGCGGACTTAGAGCAAAATGAGGAGAAGTCATCAGGTAGTTTGGGGTTCGATTTAAGCTTGAGAGCAAGTTTGCATGAGTTCTTCTCATGATTTCGAGCCTATTTTGGTGGCTTTTTATTTCCACTTGAGGATTAGTTTTCAGAAAAGATATTTTCAGTGGGAGTTCATCTTCAGTCATTTTGGAGTCATTTTTCCTCTACCTTTTGGAAGGTTTTTGTATAAAGTGAAATTTTTTTATCTTTCTTCACTAGTTCTTGATCATTCTCTTGCTGGTTTTAGTAGAGAATACATTCTTGTAGCTCATGCAGTTTTATAACATAATACTAAATAATTATCAGCTTATGCCTTATATCTTTGGATTTCATTTTCTTATTCATGATTGAGAGTTAGTTTATTGTGTTATTGTCTAGATAACCTTTAAATTTTTTGTCTCATTTGTAAGTCACGGGTTGTGCATTGTGATAAATTGGTTCATTTGGTTGATTGTGAAAGTTTTCTTTCCTTTCAATTTCTTGAAGTAGATATCTTATTGATGCTTCACCTTGGTTTATCATTTGGAAAGTCTTTCTAGTTTCATTTTTTTAGTTCCTATCCCTTTTCTTGGTAAAGAATTTAGAGTTATTCACAGGGAACTAGCCCTTCACTTGGAGGTTAATTCTCAGTATAGGCAACCCACAGGCCTGAGAATTATCCCATGTGTCACCAAGTTGCTTGAGCTTTCAGCTTGTGTATTACAGGTGCAATTTGAGTGACAACACTTGTAAGGCTAGTCAAGCCATATTAATTTACCATGGACTCGACTTAGTGCATACCGGATCATATCAACTTCGAATTCTGACATCTCCAAAATATCGGTAAAAATGTGATCCTTTAGAATTTGAAATTATGATTTTCTTGACCCATCCTGGTTCAGTAAGGTGCTAATATACATGATCTTGATCTCAATAGAACCCAAATCCTCCAAAGTGTAGTGAATATATGCACTAACATCTTTGACATACAAAAATCCTTCAGGAACCCTAGAAAATATGCCAACTGAATCATTGACCTTCACAATATGAGGATATTTCTTGAAAATAGGGAATGGATGGTCCTTGATGTCAACAACAACAAGGGTGGCCACACCTACTAGAGTGGAGGTCGATCCAAAAGCCATTGCAAATAAAAGATAGCACAAAAACTGATAAAATACCTCACAACCTTCGCTGGTGAAAACTCTTGAAAATCCTCTGTAAATGCACTAGAATTCACTTGGAATGATTTTGATCACCTTGAATTGCCTTGAACTCACTTTGTTTCACTTTGAATGCTATGTGATAAAAAATGAACCAACATTTCCCTTTTATTCTACGAAAAACCCTAATTTCTCATTATCATTAATGGATGTTGACATATGATATCGGATACAAAATTCATTATCTTAGCACTGGTGAATCTCCAAACTATCTTCACCAAGATTAGAAACAAGCCTTCAGACATCTATCGAGAGCAATGCATGATCTGTCATTAATTTTCCTCCCCCTAAGGCTAATGCCTTAGTTACTGGATAAGTTTCCTTTTTGTGCAGGAACATTCTACTCCATCGGTTGAGTAACCAGAGAATTTACCTTTGCCAATTGATCTTTAGAGTTCCTAATCCACTATTTAGGATGAGCCAGTTGGATCTCATCAACCTTTCACTTTCCTTACTTATTTGATGTGTCATTCCCTTCCAGTATATTCTTTCTTCTGCAATATTTGACAATATGTCCTATTTTGTTGCATGCATAGCAAGTAATATTGTTCTTTTGAATTGCCTTGTTGAGTCCTTGACCATTATTCGACCTACATTGATTAGCAATATGTCCAAAATTTCCATAGGCATGGCATCTCACATTCATTCTACAATATTTTATCCTATGACCATACTTATTACACTTTGAACACTGACAAGGAACAACATTATTATTTTGATTCTTTATTTCTGCATTGACTTTCTTTATGACAAAACTTATTACAAATAAAGCATCTACCATTAAATTTATGTGCATTGGGTTGACTTACCGGTGATTTCTTATTCCGATTATCTAGTGGATTCCCCTTATTTGCAGTACTGGAGCTTTATCCATGGTCAAATCCAAGACCTCTAGTGTCTCCAGTGTCCCTTTGATCCTTCAATAATTCATCAAGCCTTGCAGAATTGACCCTAAAATTTTCTTTGTATTCAATTGTAGCATCCAGATCACTTCTTAGGATTGACATTATTCTTTCCAACTCTTGCTCATTGTTCTATGATTGCACCAACTCAGTTCTCAACACATCATTCTCATGGGCCAACCTAATTCATTCCTCAAATTTATCTTTCAGAGATATGCTAAGATTTTCTTCATTCTTCTTTCGGTCTTCAATCTCCTTCGACATCCTCATAGTCATGGCTTGCATTTCATTCTTCATCACACCATTCTCCTGACTCAGCTTCTAACATTGTTCCTTAAGGGCATCCTTCTCTTCATCATCCAGATTTTGTAAAAGTTCCTTCCTTTTAGCTTGAATAGATGACAACCTCTTCTGCAGGGTAAGAATGAATTCCTTTGCAGAGTTCAATTCATCTTGCAGCTTCAACTTCTTCATCCTTTCAACATCATAGTCCTCAAGTGCTACTTCAAGTTGTTTCTCCATACTCATCTCCATGGATTCTGGATTCAGGATCTTCCTTAAGCTATTAGACTTACTCTAAGGCACCAGGCTCTGATACTAATTGTTGGAATCCAAGAACACTGAGAGGGGGGGTGAATCAATGTTATACCAACAAGATCAATTTAACCTTATTAACAAAGTATTTTAGTACCCGGTAACCATAAGATAATATAACAACAAATAGAAATGAAGTAACCACAAGAGCATACACCATAACACAAAGATTTATACATGGAAAACCTCAAAGAGGAAAAACCATGGTGGGATTGGTGACCCACAATATCTATCCACTGGCCAAATGAATAAATATTACAATAGGGGCCTACACATGCAAGAAGGCCAACAGCCTAGAGCACATTTCTCATCACAAAAGGAGCCTCACTGACTACAAACACCAAATATGGAGTTATAAACAAAATTCTGAACTCTGAAAGTGCATCTGCTATGTTGGATGAATTCCAGTTAAAGCACAGTCTGTACCAGTTTTCACTGTGCCCTTCCTTACTAGTATCTTGCTTCATTTCCCAAACCTCTAAACCAATATCCAAGACTAACTATAGAATATTACATTTGCATTCTATCAATCAAGATTGCTCGCACAATATCGCATCACTATATTCCATTACATTACAAATAAACCTAACCAAACTAACTTAAATGCCCTTCCCAAACACAAACATAAATGCCTTCTCTTGGCTTACAATGATATTATGATTTATTTACATGTTGGCCTAAGAAAAAATAAATTCATTAAACTTTGATACCGATGCCTTTGATCGTTGCCATGTAGACCTGCTAGATCAATCTCCCATGTCGGCCTCATAGACCAGTTCCTAGTGTGCCAGTTTCCTTTATCTATCGGTGTCGGTTACTTGGGTGCTAGATGACTTGAATTTTGGTTGCCAAACAATGAATACCAGTGAGTACTAGTTAAGTGACCAACCCAAAATGGTGTGTGTTGCCATCAATGACAATACAACTAAATCGGATGAGTGTCAATTACCAACAACAAACCAAATATTTAAAATTAAAACACACATGCATGCTACAAAATCTTCTCCATTGTACTTCTATCTTCAAGATCTTGCCATTCAAGATTTGTGCTCTCATATTTCAACACTAAGCACAAGAAGCTATGAAGAATGAAGATTTAAAATAAAGGATGTGGAATTGATCAATAAAATCCAAATGCAAGAAAAGATATTAAAGATGTAAATGCAAGATAGTGGATGAGTACTCAAAATGCAAAGATGATGAAGAATGCAAACTGACATAAGTTTGACACATAAAGATGAGATACTCAAATAAGAGAGGGGGGCTTGGTTAAATAGATTTTCTCTGGGCGAGTTCATGTTGTGGGATGAATATGGGATAATGAAAGAGGAGTGGTATAGGGAAGATGAGTGGTAAATGGGAAATGGTAAGTGGTAGGAGGGGATATTAAAGTGTTTTATTAAATAAATAGAGAAATGTATATAAGGTGAATGCATGATGGCATATAAATGAATATGATATAATGTTTTATTTAGTAAATTTAATAGATAAATGGTGCAGAGCACCAAGTGAAGCATGGCCATCATGAGGCCACAATCAAGATCAAGGAGGCATTTATGTTGTAAGGTCAATTTTGACCATTTGATTTTGTAATCATGGCTAATAATCCCATTTGAAGTTATATTGTTCATGTATTGAGTCATTTTGTAATGAGTTGTCATGTGAGCAAAATAATGTCAAAATGAGTAATGTAAATGGGTTCAATGGGTAGAATAGGTTTCTAATGATCATTTTAAGTTTCATAAGGTCTTGTGTGACCATATTAATGTAATAAAATTGATTATAAAGTGTGAAGATGCAAAAAGGTTAAAAACTTGTCAATTGACAACTAAAAGTGTCAATTTGACAATAAATTAAAGTTGTAAACACCCACAAAGTAGTTGAATAGGTAGGTAGTTAGGAGTTGGTTTTTGGTTACCATGAAGGAAATGGTTTATATATAGTTGAAATGATAAAAATAGAGAGGTTTGGTCGAAATTGATTGCAATGTAAGTGTTTTGAAGTATGAGCAATGAATACACATTTTTCCCTGCAATTTTGACCAAAAAATTGAACTTGCAAGTACTATAATTTACTTTTCACAACATCTTTTGATCTGATTATTTTTGGAGGTGATAGGGAAATGTTTTAAATTTAATTTGGCATTGGTTTGAAGGCTTAATCAATTGTTTTGTACATTTTATATTGATTGTCCTAAAACCAGTCATTTTGGACAGCTTTACAAGGGTTTTGAGGGTCATAATGAAGAATTGACCCATTCCACTTTATGTATCTACTGTTTCTTGTGGAATGGGTCTAGAAAGTTGTATTACAGGCTATTATAAAATTCTGAGTGTAGGTATGGTCATGGAGATGTGATGGTGAGACCCTAGGGTAAAGAGTGGTGAGGAATAGTGCGTTGAGTAAGTGGAAATTTGGTACCATTTATGGATCTGAGTGAAACCATTGAATGAATGGGTTTTTTTTATGGTTTCTAGAGTTTTTTCAGGTCATTTGGATGGTGTTTCATCCATTTTTGGAGTTGTGAAGTGTTTGGAGGGGGTGTGTATGTGAACGCCCTAGTTTGTAGGCCTAAAAAGGAGGGTTTTGTGTTTGGGTGATTAAATGAGCATTGCACTGTCTAAAACCTGGAAAATTTGTTGATTTTCATCCTTTAGTAAGATGTTTCTAGGGTTTGGAGTCTTGGTGAAAAGTTTTTGAGTAGTTTCTTTGTAAAAGTGGGCTAATTAGCCTAGTTTCAAGCGTAGCAAGGTGCTGGTCGGTACAATTCATCCAAAGTACCTACACCTAATTTTTGGATATGTTTTATAAATTCCAAATGGGTGTCTAAATATATAATTTTTTTGGAAATTATTTTGAGAAAGTTTTGAGTTATTGTTGAGTTACCCGATTTGAAGGGCTAACAGGATTGAAGCCTAGAAAGGGCAGTTTAGTGTTAGGAGTCAAAAATCCACAAAAGGAAAGTTTGGGGTGTTGAGTTAAGATATAATAAGTGTTTTAAGACCATTAGAAGTGTTGGAACAAGCCTTTGGGTTGTTATCCTTGATTGGGTGCATTGAGTAGAGTCTAGGGAGTTGGAAGAAAGGCCTTGTTTTGGGATCTTGTGACTGATCTAGTGTTGTAGATTGGAAAATTAATGTGAAATATGAATGTGTGATCAGATATGGTGAGTTGAATGAATCTATAGGTGGAGTATTATTTTGGAAGCCTTTAATAGGTGAATGTTGTTACAAACAAGAAGAAAGAATGAAGAGTTGTAGTGTGATTGTGCGAGGGTCCATGATGAGCTGCATCAATAAATGATGAAATATTAATAATAATATAATGAAAGATGGAAATTATGAATAATGAATTATGGAGAAATAATAGTGTAATAATAAGGATTCACTCGATGTTCAGAGAAATTTGAAATTAAATGAGGACAAATTAATGAAATTTTTTATGTGTCTACATTTTCCCCCTCTTTGAGACAATGCGGCCTATTGTGTTGTCTCAAAGAAAATGATCAACTGATATATGCCCCAGAGGTGTCTGGTAAGGATGATGATTTATTGGTTATGCCCCCATGAGAGATTGATCAAACAAATTGATGAAGATTGATCTCTTGATAGATCGTGAGAGAGAAGATTGTATGATTGATATTGCACAAGTGATTAAGTTGAGATGTACATTTGATGGAAATGCACAATTGATGAGGCGTAATTGAAAAATTTATGGAAATGGATAGTATATATAGGTTGATAAGCTGATTAAGCTGATTAAGCTGATTAAGCTAATAGGGATTGATGCAAGCACATAATAAGGTGATCCAATGATTGATTGATTGATTGACTCAGGGGGCATTGAGATTGTAAGAAGCAAGGTGGTTGATAAAGAGATTCAAGATTCAAGGTCATTGCATCAATTGGATAAAGTGAAAGAATGAAGAAGATGAAAGAAATGATGAAAAAGATAGATGAGAAGGAGGATGAGAAGAGAAAAGTGATGGGGAAAAAGAATGAGGAATGAGAAAGAGGATATGAAAGGTGATGAGAATTCTTGTGCTTTTTAAGTGCTTGTATCATCATCAAGCTTATTATAGAAAAAGGAAAAAAATCATTTGGATATGAATTAGATCCAAATGAATCAGTCGCACCAATTTCAAGAAAGAAAACATATCAGATAGTAAAGGAATGCCTCAGTGTGTATCAGACCAATATGTCCTTGATGATCTTAAGCGATCATGTCCTAGGACGTGCCATCATATTCCTAAGGAACATCCCGCAAGCAACAAACAAGTGAACATGCTCCATCCTCACCTTTCTAGTCAAAGACATTCTAGAGGTAAAATCTCTAGTTAGAGACATCCCAGAAAAGCTAAAAGACATGTCACCAAAAAAGAAAATTAGAAACAATCAAAAGAAAATAAGCAAACAAACAAACAATATGTTTCATGCTGAATGATTTTTGTTCACAGTTAATGTGTTTGGTTTTAATAAGTCAATCAAATGTTGTTATGTTTTCTCAATCATAATCTCATCAAATCATGAATTCATTTAAGTGCAAAGCTGCATGCTTGTCTGAAGTGTTTGTGTCATCGCAATGTTTATTACATGTTTTTTTTGGATTTTTAGGGTTTTTTCATGACATTTTGTGATTTTTATGACTTTTTTAGGACATTTAATGATTTTTAGAATTTTTTCAGGACATTTTATGATTTTTAAGATTTTTTTAGAACTTTTTATGACTTTTAAGATTTTTTCAAGACATTTTTATGATTTTTAAGATTCTTTCAAGATATTTTATAACTTTTATGATTTTTTAGGACATTTGAAAAGATAGTTCCTCTGACCGTGAGATGCCAACTATCCCAACCCACTCCTAAGGTTAAGGAGATGCCCCAGTGAGGGATAAGACTAGCATAGTATGCAAGAGAAGCATTGCGAGTGGGGTATGCAAATAATCCACAAGCTATGGTGGGGTGGGAAGGCTATTATGGAATGGGAGAGCAGATACGTATAAGGCATGATCAAGTAGAGTACTAAAGGAAAGAGTAGCCAAATCTCTATGCATGGCATCGGTTGCCCAATTTTCACCATTGTAATTTCCCAACTGTTTGCCAAGTTTTCACTAGTGGACAAATTTATTTTTCTCTTTTTTTTTTAGGATCTTTTTCTCATTTTTTTGTATTTTTTCAAGATCTTTTAAAGAAAATTTTCTAAAGTACTCAAGCATAGAATCTATGAAGGTGAATTCTATTGATTGGATCTTCAAGTGGTTCATCTAGTTCCTGATCCATACATAGAAGTGATAATATATGGACCTATCCAATCTAACTCGAACTTGCCTTTTTGCTTTTCTTGATCTTGCTGAGAAACTTGATATTTGACTGGATGATCAGTATCTTTGTCTTTTGCCTTCCTTGTTGGATAAACTAGGGTAGAATTACTAATGTGTCCCCCACATAAGCCCATATGTGTATCAACTAAAGAGGTTTGGGTAACTCTGATAGCAAAGCCCTTTGAGGAAGTTCTACAAAAGGTCCACTGATGTGATGTATCACCAAAAGGTGATGGATGTGTGGAACAAGAGGATGTGGAATGAAGGCTTATGAGTGGGAAAAGAAGTGAAAGAAGAATAGTATGATGGAGACATAGGATCAACAAGTGTTCTTTTTGACTTGTAATTTTCAAACTTTTGCCCCCAGTTATTTGAGTATTAGGGGAGATCAATTCATGTTCTTCTTTCTTTGTAGTATTTTTATCCTTGACTTTTATTTTTGTAGAGTCCAATAGCTCTTGATTTTGATTTGGACTAGAAGATTTTTTCTTATTTTCAATTTTTGAAATTTTCTTTTCATAACTTGATTTTTGATCTCTGATGAGTAAGGGTTTTTGTAATTATTGTTGATCAAAGTCTAGGAGAGGATTGGAAATGGAAGGAGTGGATGAGATGGTGAGGGTATGTGAGTTATAAAAAGGGTTGGTGATATATTCAATGGATTCTTTGTTGGAACCACTCTTAAGACTATTAATACCAAGAGTTGCTTGCACCTCTAGAGAAGGTTTGCATTTAGGATTAGAAGCCACAATGTTAGGTGATCCATACCCAATTCCTTGACATTCTTAATTATCTTGCTCAACCATTTCATTATGAATTATCTTGTTCTTCCATTGCACTTGTGGTTGGCCATAAGTTTGAAGAGATTCTGGTGACTTTTCGATGCAAAGAGCATGACTCATAGAATATTCCCCCTCTCCTTGTTCTTTCACTTGTATTCTAATCTTGGCTTCATTGTATTTGGATGTGGATTCCTTCAAAGGCTCATGGTCAACATACGCTTGAGAAGGAGGTGCTTCAGAATTTCTAGGAATGATGGATTCAGTCTTAGAATGTAGATTATTGTAATAAATAAAAGAATTTGGATATGCTGGTATTGTAACTTCGACCCCATTATTTCTTCTTGTTGTACCGATCTTCATCTTTTTCCTCATGTCCTCACCGGTTGTGGTTAGGTCAACCTTCTTTCTTGGTTCAATTGGGACTGTGAAGGTCCAAACCTTGTTATCTCCATTAGAGGAGACAAACTAAATGTCCTTGTGGGAGACATCCATGCTTGTGGAGCATTCACCGACAACATATCCTAATCCTCTAGTATGCTTGGAGTGTTTTTGTTTACTCAAAATTTTGTCCAAGGCCTTAGTGATATTATCATACCAGATCCTTACCTTGATCTCCTTTTGACACTTCTCAAGGTCTTTCCTGGCATTCATTATCCTTTGTCTCCATTTCTAGATGCAACTCCTCATATATTCTCTCCTTAGCATCAAAGACTAATTTTAATTCACCAGTCAATCCTTTTGCCTCTTCTAGTTGAGATGTCAATATACTGATATTATTATATGATTCTTCAAGGCATGTTCTCAACCAGCTTCATTCTTCATGAACCGAATCTTTGTAGCTCTTAAATTCATTTATAACATTTTGCAGCTCTTCTAGTGCACTTACCAGTTTACATTAAAGATCAACTTCACCTTCATCTTTATCACTCCCAAACACATTTTGCCAATAGGAGTGATCTGCATGATTAATCTCTAATGTGTGCCTCTCATCTTCTGATTCTTGAGCCATAAAGAGGTGAGTTTCCTCTTCATCATTTTTGCTACTGCTAACAGATCTACCTTCATCATCTGTAGACACATGTGCTTCATTTCTTTTCTTGTTTCCACAAACCAGTTCTATAGTGCAAGGTTCATTGCTATAAAGTTTCTTCAATATGTCCCATAGGCTTTTTGTTGATCTACCTTTGTTCACCTATGAAGAGACATCACTGGATAGTCCACTGAGTATGGCCTCCATAGCTTCATCATTACATTTGTTTCTCTTGTCTTCTTCAGGACTGGTGGGAGGACTGACTTTACTAGGGAATCCATTTACTACTCACCTCCATACATAAAACCCAAGGGAGGATAGATAGACTTCCATCCTATGACTCCAAATAGAAAAATTTGAATCATCTAACACTGGAGTAGGGGGTGATACTAAACATACCATTGTGTTCAAATACCATAATCTACTTAAGCTAGAGAAAGCTCATCAACTAGGAACCTATGCTCTGATACCAATTGTTGAACACAATGTACCATTGAGAGGGGGGTGAATCAGTGGTTTTCAAAACTCTTTCCCCTTTTGAACCTAAGAGTGAGTACCAGTTATAAAAGAAAGAACAAGTAAACCTACCGATGAGATAAAGCAAGACTTAACAATGCAATCACACAAAGGCACATCACATGACACCGGTATATATGACTAAAACTTAAGATGGAAAAAACCTCTAGGAGAAATGCTACTAGAGACTACTACTCCAATCCAGGCTCACAATGAAATATTGGTTACAACATTTAGGACACCAAGCTCCAACTCAGTGATTACAATGTCATATATCAAATACCAAACTTAATACCCAGTTATAAATGTGTTTTGTAACCTCTGCAATATTTCTTCCAGTTCTACTCTTCTCAATCAATCTTCCTCTACTCTGCTCTATGTTGGTTCTCTTCTCACTTAGATCCTCCTCTTCTTCAGTCTCTACTAGAACTTTACTGATTCAACCTCTACATCTTCTTTGTCAGTACTCTATTCTGTTAGTTGCACTGTTTCTTGCCACCACTGATACTCTTCACTCTGATCTTTGTCAGTTTTCTCTTTACTGATCAATCTCTACTCAAATATTTCCTTCCTGGATCTTTACCAACACTCCCACTACACTGCAACACCTTCTCTACCTTTTGGCAGGTTCTAGTACCACCAATTTACACCACTCCAACTCACTTTGCAGTTTACTGATCACTCTGACCTTACCGGTTAAGCCTCTGCTAAACCCTCTCACTAGTTACACCTCCAACACTCAGTCTCTATGATCTTCAATGAAGTCTCTGACTAATTGGCTCTCTGCTTCTTTTTCATACTACACTCTTCAACATTCAACACCTAATCTTCTAGCAGCATCAATCAAATCTGGTCTTCTACCTCCATTCTTATAGCTGAGCATTTTTGCCAAAATGTAGATTCAAACTATTGGTGTGCTAGGGTTTCTTCCATTGATCACGAGGACTATCAGATCCAATCAGATCTCATTCTGCATGAGCATAAACAATCCTACAAGTAATCAGGTATCACCTACCATATCTTCTTTCTTTCAAGACGTGTTTGCTATACTTAGAAAACATGGATAGTTCATTGATAAGGCACTTGATCAATCACCATAAATGGTTCAACAGATTGCATCACCAACTTTGTTCTACACTTGGACATTCTGCATTGATCGATGCATCCCATCGATCACCTCTATTTGACCTTCCTCGAGTCGCACACCTCTACAAATCTTCTTATGATTTATGAGGTCTATAATTAATGTCGACTGACTCTGTAACTACCTCATTGGTGCACACTCCATCTACCACAGCATGCATATCCACCACCGTGACTCCTTATGGCACCTTTGGTGATATCCACCTATTCTTAGACTACTGTGTTCATCTAGACAAGATCACCAACCAACCACACAACCAGGTTCATCAATCGGTTCTCTTGCCCTGCCGGTTATACCCAAACTAGTTTGCCTTCAAACTTGCACCTTGCTACCCTGTTGGTGGACCACCTTTACCGGTCACTTCACATACCAAAACATAGCATGCAAATCTTTATCAGACAAGAGCCTTTCACTTTTTCTCTTTTTCTCATCACCGTTCGACCTATATACTAGTAATAACCTTGATGACACCTTCTCATCAATCTTCAATTGTTTTGCCTCAGTATTCCAGTTGCACTTTTGGTTTGTAGCTATTCAAACTTGCCTTCTTCATCAATAGATCGATTCTCTTATCAACTAGTTTATCAAAGAGACAAACCTATCCTTCCGTCTTTGTACTAGAAACTCATCATGTATGCGCTTGTTGATCTGGTGCACATCTCTGATTTCATGCACCTAAGGCAACTTAGTCTTACACCAGTTCATCCGCTTTGGGACTTCAATCTACTACCTTTAACTCTTCACAACCTATCTTGGAGAGATGTAATGCATTCCAATGCATGTTATAGGATAAGCTCCACTTACTGGTGGAAGTGGATCCTTTTCATCTGCATCTTGCAAATGCACCAATGTGGCTTCCCTATTTGAGCACACACATCTTCAAATAGGCACATATGATCCCATTGGGCACACTCACGATTAACCATCTCTTCATATGGTGACTGTATATATATCCGATGGGAGTCTCGTTGTTCCACATCAACACAACATACTGGTGGACTACACATACTTCACCTCCAGTGTTTATGTGATTTTTGTAACATTCCATCTCTTCATCATAATCATCATCCCAACATCTTACCCTATTACATATGTCATCATTTACCGGTTGTTATCACTTACTTATCACTTCTCTATGATGCTTGTTCAGCATCACCATGCATACTCACTAACCGATTCCTTCTTCCCAATACTAACATATAAACCTACTACTCCAACAAGCTTACCTATTGGCTTCATTGTCCACACAGTCGATGGATAATACTATCAACATATTAACTATTCACCCATGTCAATTGTCCTACTTTATGCTATTCTAGTTGACATCAATGACAACACAATGCCAATAGATCTATCTTCTATCCTCAATCTCACCTCTTCATTTCATTCTAATTCTCTATTAAAATGATTTATATGATCCAAGGGGACCCGGTCGACCCAAAAAGGGATCAAAAACCGAAGAACAA
The DNA here is from genome assembly GCF_030272615.1 of Cryptomeria japonica. Classification (NCBI taxonomy): domain Eukaryota; kingdom Viridiplantae; phylum Streptophyta; class Pinopsida; order Cupressales; family Cupressaceae; genus Cryptomeria; species Cryptomeria japonica. The sequence continues at coordinate 251,984,981 of NC_081406.1, forward strand.
GACCTAATGTGTAAAACCAATAAGGTTGGCCTCTGTCAAATAAATTCCTCTAGAAAATCCAAAGGATGAAGTGTAGATCATGGGAAAAGGTCATCCATATGCTAAGGAGCATCAGAATCAATGCTCAGGGATCCACAAGCTACAGAAGGGATTTGGTAGATCACCAATGCAAATAGGTCCAGGCAACTAATAACAGAAAACTGCCTAGGAAACCGGTAGCGATAACTTGCTGGAAAATGATCCAAATGCTCCATAGTTTGGGAATAAGGAGGATGATCAAGTCTTCAAGCAAGATACAACTCCATAGGTTTCGGTGAGCCAAATATAGGACACACATAAATAAATGTTGAAACTACAAACAAAAAGCAAAACAAAAAGTAAATATTTTTGGTTGATGCAAGATTGCTATGAATTGGGGATGCTCCTACATTGGACATCCGGGGTTGTTGAAAAAAAAAAGTGAGTCTCTCACTTTGCTAGGTTCAGAGGAAAACCAGGGTAGTCTACCTCTTCCTAAGAAATCCAAGATGAATCTTCAACTGGTATGTCCTTCCACTTCACAATATATTCCTTATATTGACTACTCTGGGTACTACGCCCAATCCTACTGTCCAAAATGTCTTCAATATGATTTGGTTCCTTCTGGGGAAACTATTTCTCCAATCCTACAATGTTGTCTTTATTGAATTTTGGTTCATGATATAGATCAAGATCTGCAATGTTAAACATAGGCGAAATACTTGGACTATTCGGCAATTCCACTTCATATGCATTCTTAGAACTGAACTTTCTCAAAATCCTAAAAGGTCCAAACTTTCTCATCTGCAACTTGTCTTAAGTTCCAACCAGAAATATTTCTTTTCTCAGATACAACATCACTTCATCGCCAAATTCAAATTCCTTATGTCTCCTCTTCTCATATGCTTTCTTCTTATACTAGATTTTCATGTCCTCTAGATGTTGCTTAACTTGAATATGTAAGTCCTTCATGTGATCTGCAAATTCTTCTACTTCTAAACTTCCAACTTCTGGTTTTATCTCCAACTAAAAATTTCCCAAGCTTCGATTAACTACTTCTATCTATCCATCAGTCTGTGGATGAAAAGTAGAACTGAAGTTCAAATATGTCTTCATCTTCTTCCAAAGTGTTCTCCAAAAATAATCAACAAACTTAGTATCTTTGTCTGAAACTATGCTCTTAGGTAATCCATGCAATCTCACTACTTCCTTGAAAATTAGGTCTTCTACATGTAATGCATTTGATGTCTTCTTACAAGGTATGAAATGAGCCATCTTCAAGAATCTATCCACTACCACAAATATAGAATCATTCTATCTTTGTGTTTTAGGCAATCCAAGTATCAAACCCATACTTATATCCTCCCAAGGTCTTATTGGTACTGTCAAAGGTTTATACAATCCCACATTCTGAGTACTACCCTTTGCAAGTTGACAAACTCTACAACTTTGCACATATTTCCTAACATCCTTATGAATCTAGGGCCAAAAGTAATGCTCACTCACCAATGGTACTGTATTGTCAATACCAAAATGTCCAACTAATCCTCCACTATGTTTCTCCTTTATCATATTCTCCCTCATAGAACTCTTAGGTATGCACAACCGTATTCCTCTGAATAACATCCCATCCTGAATGAAGTAATCCAACCACTTGCTTCGATCTACCATAATCGGTTCTCTACATGCTCTCCAAGGTTCTACAAAATCCAGATCATCATCATACAAGGTCTTCAATTCCTCAAATCCTAATACTGTCACTCTCATCTCTATCAGCACATTCCTTCTCCTAGTTAATGCATCAACAACTTTGTTAGATTTCCCACTTCTATGCTTCAACACAAAGGTGTAACTCTGCAAAAATTCTACCCATCTCATATGTCTCTGATTCAACTTACTCCTACTATTCAAATATTGCAAAGCTTGATAATTCGTATACAACACAAACTCCTTAGGCAACAGGTAATGTCTCCAATTCTTCAAGGCTTGAAATATGACATAAAAGTATTGATCATGCACTGAATATCTCCTTTGGGCATCATTCAATTTCTCACTAAAATAAGCTACTGCTCTCCCTTCCCGACTCAAGACTGCTCATATTGTTGTTCCACTTGCATCACAATCCACTTGAAATACTTTATTGAAATCCGGTAAAGGTAACACAAGTTGCTCAGTCACTTTCCATTTCAACAACTCAAAAATTTTATTTGCTCAGGTAGTCCACTTGAATTCCTTCTGATCTCCCCTCATGGTCTCAGTCATAGCATTACAAACTAAACTGAAATTTCTGATGAACTTCCAGTAGAAACTAGCCAATCCATGAAATGATCTTACCTCTCCAATGCTTTCTAATGTAGGACACTTAACAATTGCTTTTACTTTCTCAGGGTCCATCTTCAAACTATCCTCAAATATCAAAAATCCCAAATAGACTAATTTTTCCTTCATGAAAGTACACTTGCTAAGATTTATCAACAACTTTTATTCCCTTAGCCTCTCCAAAACTTGTCTCAAATGCAACAAATTCTCCTCTTTTGTCTTACTAAAAATCAAAATGTCATCCAAATATACAATAACAAAATTACCCAAGAATTTCTTCAATACCTCATTCATCAACCTCATGAAAGTACTTAGTGCATTAGTTAACCCAAAAGGCATCACCAACCATTCATGTAGTCCTTCATTTGTCTTGAATGTTGTCTTCTACTCATATCCTTCTTTGATCTTGATTTGATGATATCCACTCTTCAAGTCTATCTTTGTAAAGTATTTGGCTCCACTCAAACAGTCCATTATGTCATCCATCCTAGGCAAAGGAAACCAATATTTCACTGTGATCTTTTTTATTGCTCTAGAATTAGTGCACATCCTCCACTCTCCATTATTCTTAGGTGCTAATATTGTTGGTAATGCACAAGGGCTCATACTTTCTCTGATTAAACCTTTCTTCAACAACTCCTGCACTTATCTATTATGTTCTTCATTCTCTATCGATATCATTTGGTGTGCAAATTTGTTAGACAAACTAACTTCGGGAACTAGGTCCATGCAATGACTGATACTTCTCATAGGTGGCAATCCATCGGGCACATTATCTGAAATGATCTCTTCATATTCTGTGAGCAAATCTTTATCTCTTATGGTTGTTCTTATTCATTTTCCAGATTCTCTATCTTCTTAGGTGTTAAGGAAAAACACATATTCTCATGTCTCAATCCATCCAAGAATTTCCTTCTATCCACCAAAAATATTCTACAATTCGTATGGACTTCACTCTTCAAAGGTTCCTCCAAGGGCAACAAGGTTTGTTTCATCCCATTGGCCACAATAGTGTATGTATTTTTCCTCCCATCATGTATTGCCTGTCTATCAAAATGCCAAGGTCTACCTAATAAAAGATGAAAAATATCTATAGTAATAATATCACACAAGACTTCATCATGATAATTCTCAATTTTTCAATTTCACCAAAAATTGCTCACTTACTAACAACTTATGTTCATCCTAAATCCATGCTATCTAATAAGTCTTAGGGTGTTTCAATCTTTCCAAATTTAATTTATTCACCATCTCTTCTTAAATAACATTATCTAAGCTACCACTATCAATAACAACTGTACAACACTTGCCGAATACCTTACATCTAGTCTTCAACAAATTCTTCCTCTGCAAAGGCTCTTCATCTCTCCCGGTATGACACAAATCTCTCATGATCATCAACAATTCTCCATCTTTTAGTTTATTATCTGATCTAATGGGGTTTTCTTCCACCATTGTTGTTCTTCCGGTATTATCTATCTTCTTACACTCAAAAGCATTATGTCCTTCTCCTCCATACTTATAGAAAGTTCCTCTAAACACTCTCACATCTTGTCTTATGTTATCTCTTCCAAAAGACTCATTCTGGTAGCCATCTGGTTCTCTCCTCTAGTAGAAATTTCTATCATCTTTTCGGTATGAATTACTTTATTTTCTCACTACTTTGTCCTTGTTCTGATCTGTACAGGCTCCTCTGCCTCTGATATATCCTCTTCATCCAAAAAACCTTCCGCTTCTACCTCTCTGCCTACACTCATGTCTTTTGTTTAGCTTCTCTTCTGCCTTGAGGGAATACTGGTAAGCCTCTTCAACACTTTGTAATTTGATGAAACTGAGTTCATATTGTATATGATGAATAATGATGAACAACAAATACCCTAATCAGTACTGAGAGGGGGGGGGGTGAATTAGTACAAACAAAAAATTTCTCAACAACTTATCAAGTTAAAACAATACCAGCTAGTTATCTTAATCACTGAACTTAACCATGGCTATACCGATTAAACATAGTAAGACTTTAGACAACATAAACTGATAAGTTTGATCACTTCAAATACATTCAATGCTTGATAACAACTTCACCCATAAACATATGTATGTGGTATACTAGTAATATCATAGCCTATTAGCTCTGCATGCATAATCACTAAAACACATAATACTTAATCATCACATGAAAAATGCACAACTCATGACACACAATTTTTCACGTGGAAACCCAAATGGGAGAAACCATGGTGGGGATGAATACCCACAAGCTTGTTTTGAACTCTTTTGAAGCTCGCTCTGTTAGGAGCCTAGTCTAGCTAAAGACTTTACAATAACATTCTGTTAGGAACTGATCCTATTAAAGATCACCTGGTTAAGGGATGGCTATCTACCCAATTAAAGGTTCAAACCATGTTAAAGGTTACCTTGCTAGAGGATTTGAAGAACTCAATGATCTTAAGTCACCTGGTTAAAGGATATACAATAAGCCCATTAAAGCTACCTGGTAAAGGGATTTTCCAACTATTGAAATGGTTAGAAGACAATAGATAAAACTTTGATTTGATAATAGCACTACATGCCAAGGCAAATCCTTTTCAGTTCTTCTCTTCTGCAATCACACTCTATAGTTTTCCTCTTACTGGTTTGGTGTCATGCCCAACTATTGGGCACGAACGGAATTTTTTTTTTAAAAAAATACTTAACTAATTATCGACTAACTAAATTAAAATAATGCAACTTAGTGCGATTAACTTAAATAAATAATGCATTCTAGATTAGGTCTCAACTATATTTGTGACAATCGGGTAATTAAATTCAGCTTAGGTAGCAGAAATGACTAAGTTATCAATGAACTAATATTTCACCCTAACCGGAAAATCCACTAAGCTTCCTTAACAGATAATTACAATTCAAAAGAAAGGCGGTTTAATCTCGATTATGAATATTTAAAACCTATCTTTTATTATTATTTTTTTTATCTTATTCCACTAGATATCCTAATTTAATTAACCTCGCAATTTAAAACATTTTATCTAATTGAAACCTCCATCTTTATAATGCTTCTCACTTAAAATTTAAATGAACTCTGGATGACATTACCAACTACAAATTCGAGTTATCTAACGTCTACAACAAATTTTGAAATTACTCATATATATATATATATATATATTTATGTACATACATATTGGTATGTGCATATATATATATATATATTTACGCAAGTGTCTTTTCTATATCTTCTAAAATATTCCTAAAGATACCCTTAGCGAATTGTTTGTTTAGCCATCCCCAGCAAATATAAAACTTCTTATAAATGTTTACACACAGAATAACAAAAATACATACATATATATATATATATATATATATATATATATATATATATATATATATATATATATATATATATATATATATATATATATATATATATATATATATATATATTTATTTATACATATACTTATATAATATTTCTTTATTTTACCATTTATTTAAATGCTACTTCAAATGGGTGAAGAACTATAATCCCCTTTTTTTTAAATATTACATTTTCCCATTTCTTTCCCCACCACACACATACCCGCTCATATTTTAAACTTAATTGGGTGTTGCCCTAACCCGAGCTAGGGTTAGGGCGAAATATGATAACACCCCTTTTATTTTTTTTTGTCTTTCGCTGTGTGTATCGCGTGCAGGGTGAGAGGAGGGGAGACGACGGCCGAGCAAGCTGCGCGCAGGGCGGCCGAGCCCAACCTCCCCCCCCACGCCTATCGTTTTTATTATTTGCGTTTGTTATTTTTATCATGTTGCATTGCCCAACCCGGGCGGAGCGGAGCGCATCGCGTGCGGAGGAGGGTCTGAACGCGGCTGTGGAGGGTTTTCCCCACAGCGCAGCACAAGGGTTTCAAAGGACTGCGGAGCGGGTAGGGAGAGAGAACCGGCAGCGGCCACCGCAGCTGTGGCACCGTCGGCTGCGGATGGCGCCGCCGCGGTCTGCGGTCCCCGCAGGCTGCGGCATCATCGCCCGCAGTCTGCGGTTGCCGCAGGCTGCGGCCGCCGCCGCCGCTGGGTGCTGCGGCCCGCACCAAGCACATTCTCTGCGCCTTGTAACATTTGCTATGTTGTTAAAAATAAAGACGTATTTCGTGGCATAGTTTTGTATAATGTTTTTTTTGTTTTTGTTTAATATAAATATAAACATATATATATATATATATTTATATATATATATATATAAATGTATATATATATTTTTATATATACACTGGATAAAATGGATATAAAGTATAATATCTAAATTTCTGGCAGGTTCATTGTTAATTTATTTTTTTATATTTATATATATATATATATATATATATATATATATATATATATATATATATATATATATATATATATATATATATATATATATATATATATATATATATATATATATATATATATATATATATATATCTATGTTATTTTTAAAAGATCTGTTTACCAGCCCTCTCTTTTTTTTTTCTGTGCATTATTATAGTCAGACTGTAAAAATTAATTTTTTTGTATAATGCAGTAATTACCAACAAATGTATACATGTTATTTTTGAACAGAATCTTCGAATATCATTTAAGAGCTAAACACATTTGTAATTATTTCTTTTGTTTCCATTTACTTATTTGTTTATACCCCCCTTTTTTTATAATCCTATATAGGTTTCCCTATTGTGATTAATCTTAATATGTAAACAACAAAATACATTTCATGGGGATTTCTAGATCTGTCTTCTATTTTTGAAACAAAATGATAACATTAAAGGCTAAAAGTTCTATATTTTTTTTTTGCAAAGGATAAACTTGTTTAATAAAATTCCTTTTCTGCAATAACCAGAAAATAAAAGACTATTTTATTAAATTTACAGCAACATGGTTTCATTTATTTGCAGATTACATAAAAAATATAATGCATCTACTTTTCCACCCTAGTTAAACACAAAATTTTCATACAATCTAATACACTAATTCTTTCATTTGCAACTAACTAAAATAGTGAAAACATCATGTATTTCTTTAACAGATTTAAATACAATGAGCATGGTTACAAAGAAGTTCTGAAGTTTAAAACATCTACATTTCCCCCTTTTCAAGATAACAGAAATACATTGCTACATTATTTTTGAAAACAAACACACAATGCCTTTCTCTTTCTTTTACAAGCTATCATGGAATACATTAACCTCCTTCCTTAATAATAACACATTCTAGCTCTTTCTTTTCATTTGCAACTCTCAAGAGAATACATTGCCCATATTAACTAATTTCTGCAACATAAAACAGCAACATGGTCTTTCAATCCTTCTTTTCCCATTCCCATGCAACCTGCAAAACAACACATTTTGACCATGGGAAGCTCACCTCCCAGCCTAGGCTTACTAGAAGCCACCCCCGAGCTTGGAGAACCAAGCACTAGACGGGTTACAAACATACATACCCCACAACAAACATAGAAACACATTTACATTCAAATATCCCTTCCCAAGCTACACATTCACCACTTTCATGGTGACTCTTCCATGGGTGGAAGTGGACCAAGTACCAATGGGGAGAATGCATGCCAAAACAATACTACATTAGCCACCTCATGGCACACAAATGCAACCCAAATACTTTCACAAACCTTATGCCCCCCAAAAAGGCTCAAGGCCATATATGCTCCCCTTATGACCCCCAAATGCATACACAAGGCTATGCATCAAGGGTCACCAAGGACTCCCTTGAGAACACTCTCCATAAGGAGAGCCTCTCACCCATGGCTGTCAAACTCCTTCCACCCCAAGATCTTCCTACCCTCCCAAGGATAGGAGATCTTGGACACTCCCAAAAACCACAAGAAACACAAACAAATACATAGAAAAGAAAACTACACATATTAACTTCAACTAAAAACTTCATAAACACAATCTTACAAGAAACTCTTTCTTTTCACAAAACAACACAAACTATCATTTACAACATAACAAGAGGAAGAAGGGAGTAACCAACCTTATTCTGCCAAAAGGTTTGCTAACTTTAGTTGGGGATGAGCTGCCCAATTTCCACTATCTTTTCTCCAAAATTCCTCTAAAAAGGCCAAACTCCTACTAACTTTTTCAAAACAAGCAAAATCTCCAAGAAAGGAGAGTGGGTGATTACTCACTAAGTTTGCAAATTCTTCCCTAAGAAGGCCTCTCACACACTTCCCAACCCCTTGGGTGAGGTGTGAGTTCCCATTGGTTGCCCTTCCCAAACTCTTGCACATTCCTAAAATTGGAAAGGGAAAAAGGTGGAAGAGGATGGGGAAGAGAGTTTAACTCCTAAGGGGAAGGTTCTCTATCCTAGGGAGAACTTTCTAAGTTCAATTTTCGTGCATCTTGAAAACACCACTTTTTGAAGTGACTTCATAGTCACATGGGAGAAGCCACATGTTGCAAAACACCCCTAACCCATAGGTATACCCTTAGGACCTTTGGAAAAGCCTAAAAACTTACCCTAGGAGTCCATTAAACCCTTTGGAAACCCCACTGAAGTTTACCTACGGGTCAAGCATGAGTTGACCACTCCCATGACTCCCTACCCAAGGCAGATTTGGGACCACACTCAAGTTTTTGAATGACTTTGGTAGGAACAAAACTCCCTCCAAGAGACAAGTCAACATCAATGACACTTAATCAGCACATGTGTCAAGTGACACAACAAAAATACAATATAAAATCACACATGGAAAATTGGTCTCTTGAAGGATTACACAATTACATATAAATTAAATTTTACACTCAAGCATTATACACATCATAAATAAAATACATTACAAGGGGAGGGGTGTTGTCTCTCCAAATAGACAACTCCCGGCTTAACAAACGCACATTGGTCTAGGCTTGGTTCTCCATTAAATTCCATGGTCACATGGATAATTTCCTGCACATCTCAATTAACACATTAGTAATTTCAAATATTCACATTTATACATCAATCAAATACATGGATTCCATTGCACATCAAACACACATTCATTAGGCAACACTAATTCAATATCTCATTTGTTTCAAATTCAATTTCACATAAGCCATTAACATAATTTCCCAAAAGTGAACCATTCATAAATATGCATCATTTCTCTTTCATCAAAATAAAATCCTGCAAATGACATTCACCATCATAATATAATCCTATTCTAGTAACATATCTAGAGTTTCATAATCACCATGCATGAAATAAAACATCAACAAATGTCAGCGTGATCCAAATCATGGAATCATATCAGTTCTAAGTCCATAATGCATAAAATAAAGCATCCATAATAGTCTCAATATGCAAATAACTGAAAATGTCAAACTGAATCGGGGTAGGGCCTCACACCCTCCCCCTCTAGGCATGAACTTCCTCCTGGAGTTCATCAAAAAGGTGGGGGTACTGTGATCTCATAAGTGCTGCATCCTCCCATGAGGCTGTGACCTCATCATAGCAATCCCACTGGACCCTAACCTGGTCCAGCTCTCGCCCTCGAAGGCTCAGCGTCCGGTGTGCCAAAATGCGAATGGGCTCCAAAGCTAGCTGCCCGTCCGACTCCACCTGCAAGGCATCCCAATCTAGAATATGAGACTCATCATAGATATACTTCGTCAAAACTGAAACATGAAACACATCGTGGATGCGTGACAGGCTAGGTGGCAATGCTAGATGGTAGGCAACTGGCCCTATGCTCTCAAGGATCTCAAATGGTCCTACAAACCGAGGTGCGAGCTTAGAACCCTTTCCATAACGGATTGGACTCTTATGCGGTCACACTCTCAAGAAGACTCTGTCTCCAACTGAGTAGCTACGATCAACCCTCTTTGCATCTGCATATTTCTTTTGTCTATCCTGTGCCTCTCTAAGACGCTGCCTAATCAAATCCACCTGCTGCTCCATATCCCGAACTATCTCTGGACCAATAGCAACTCTGTCCTCTATGCGGTCCCAACTCAATGGTGTCCTACAAGGCCTGCCATATAATGTCTGATAGGGTGGCATCCCCAAGGACGTGTGATGCCCATTGTTATAGGCAGACTCCACTAAGGGAAGATACTCCTCCCATCGGGTCTGGTGATCCATGACGTACATGTGAAGCATATCCTCTAACACCTGATTAACTCTCTCTGTCTGGCCATCCGTCTCCGGATGATAGGCTGTACTGAAATTGAGCTTGGTACCCATAGTTGCCTGTAACGCCTTCCAGAAAGAGGAAGTGAAGAGGGAATCTCTGTCGGAAATGATCTTACGTGGAACACCATGAAGTCTGACAATGTCTCGCAAAAACACCTATGCTACTGCTGGTGCTGTGAAGGTGGTACGAACTGGTGAAAAGTGAGCCACTTTGGTCAGCTTGTCAACCGTCACCAAGATGGCATCATGGCGGCGAGATGACATAGGGAGACCAATGATAAAATCCATGGATATAGTGTCCCACTTCCACTCTGATATAGCATGAGATTGGAGCAACCCGCCTGGATGGCTGTGCTCCGCCTTAACTCTCTGACACTCAAGGCATCGGGCTATCAACTCGGCGATAAGCTGTCGCATTCCTGGCCAATGATATAGTTCTCTCAAGTCTGCATGCAACTTCTTGACCCCGGGATGTGCTGCATAAGGAGCTCTATGTGCCTCTGTGATAATGAACTCCCGCAATTCCCCGGAAGAAGGTACATAGATGCACCCTCTATGGCGTAATAAACCATCTGACTCTAAGGAATAATCTGCATATTTCCCTTCTAAAGTTTCCTGAGATCGAATAGCCTCACAAACCTCTAAATACCATCTGTCCTCTGGCAGTCGCTGCATGATCCGATCTCTCAAATCCGTGCTCATAGACATGGTATATACCTCGTGACGTCTCCTACTCAAAGCATCTGCAACTACATTTTCTTTCCCTTTGATGTAGTGAATGTCAAAATCATACTCACACAAGAACTCCATCCATCTCCTCTGTCGTGCATTAAGATTCGGCTGAGTGAATATGTACTGAAGGCTCTGATGGTCTGAGTGCAACTCAAAGTGATGACCCAAAAGGAAATGTCTCCATCTCACAAGTGCATGCACTACGGCTGCTAACTCAAGGTCATGAGTGGGGTAATTAAGCTCGTGAGTCTTGAGTTTCCTAGACTCAAACGCTATAGCTCTGCCATTCTGCATAAGTACTGCTCCTAAACCATCTAGGGAAGCATCCGTGCAAACCATGAAATCTGCTGATGGATCTGGTACTACAAGGATAGGTGCGGTAGTAAGTGCCTTTTTAAGTTCCTGAAAGGCCTTCTCGCACTTCTCCGTCCACTCAAACTTCTTCCCTTTACGCTGAAGAGAAGTGATAGGATGGGCAATTCTAGAGAATCCCTCAACAAAGTTTTGGTAATAACCTACTAAGCCCATGAAGCTCCTGACCTCTGTCACACTGGTAGGTGCTGGCCAATCCATAATGGCTCTGATCTTTGATGGGTCTACTGAGATCCCATCACCGGATATAACATGACCAAGGTACTTGATCTCAGTTTTAAAGAAAGCACACTTCGACAGACTGCCATACAACTGATTTTCCCTCAAACACTGCAAAACCTGTCTCAAGTGCTCCTCATGTTCCTCCTCATTCCGTGAATATACCAAAATGTCGTCAAGAAACACAATCACAAATCGGTCAAGGAATGTACGGAATACTCCATTCATGAGACTCATAAAAACTGCTGGGGCATTCGTAAGACTGAATGGGACCACGGTGAACTCATAGTGGCCATATCTAGTGCGAAATGCGGTCTTGTGGATATCACTTTCCACTATTCTCAACTGATGGTACCCTGATTTTAGATCAATCTTGGAAAATACTTTGGCACCTTGAAGTTGGTCAAACAAATCATCGATCCTGGGCAATGGATAACGATTCTTGATGGTTACTTTGTTCAACTGACGGTAGTCCATGCATAGTCGGAGAGATCCATCTTTCTTCTTCACGAAGATGACTGGTGCACCCCAAGGGGATACACTAGGGCGAATGTGGCCCTTCTCTAGGAGTTCCTCAAGCTGAATCTTGAGCTCATTAAGCTCATTTGTAGTCATTCTATAAGGTGCTCTTGAAATTGGTTCGACTCCTGGAACAAGGTCTATATGAAAATCAATCTCTCTACGGGGCGGCATCCCAGGTAGCTCTGAAGGAAAAACATCTGCAAATTCTCTAAGGATAGGATGGTCGTCGATAGATGGTTCTTTTTCCTCCTCTTCTTCTCTATCACTAATGGTGATGGCAAATAACTGACATCCCTTTTGCATGCTCCGCTTAAGCAGCATGGCAGAGATCATACGAAGAGACACAGGTCTCAGAATTCCAGTGATCACTATAGGAGAGCCATGATCATCCTCACACTCGATCCTTTTCAGGTGACAATCCATCTTGGCTCTGTGGGCATAAAGCCAATCCATGCCAAGTACGACGTCGTATGATCCAAGTGGTGTAACTCTAAGGTCCACTAAGGTGGTGATGTTACCAATCTGAATCTGACATCCCTTAACCTCTGATTCCACTGACACTCTAGCCCCTGAAGCTAATTCCACTTCCCAACTGACCTCTTGCCTAGTTGCCACTAGCCCGCAACGCTCCACAACCAATGGAGATATAAAAGAATCAGTAGCTCCTGAATCAAAATAATATAGATACACTGCTACTTCTGATCATACCTGCTACCTCAATAACCATGGCCTGATGCTCTGCCTGGCGGTTGTCAACCGCTGCGAAGACTCTGTGGGACTTGCCCATGTCCCCAACTGTCGGCTCTGATGCTGCCATCCTCTGATTCCCTGTCATCTGACCCTGAGGACACTCCCTCGCTATGTGTCCCATGGCTCCACATGTGAAGCAAGGGCCTCGTGCCTGAAACTGTACTCCCTGTGGTCTGGAGAAAGACTGTCCCCCTGTCCTACTAGAACCACTATACCCACCTCTAGAGGACTGTTGAGTCCTGGCCAGAGGTGTGTAAGGAGCCTGAGATTTCTGATCTCGCCTCTGACCCTATGACTGCCACTGCTTGGGCTTTGTGCCCTGCTGATTCTGCGGAGGCTTTTGCCTCTGGTTTTGCTGTGACTGCTGCGGAGGAGGGGGTTTGGAGAACCCCGATGAATGCCTGTTGTTACCTTTCCAATGGGGCTTCTGAAACCCATAAGTCTGTGGTGAAGGGTTACGGTTCTGATACCGATCCTTTGAGTCATGTGGTCTGGCCTGAATCTCCTCGGCTATCAAAGCCTTCTCCACGGCAACCCGGAGGCTCCCTGGAGCGGCCATTCTCACTGGTCCTGCTATGCCGGAATTCAATCCTTTGATAAATCGGTTGACGAGAAGCTTTTCATCTTTCAGGTAGTCTACATAAGGTAAGAGCTCAAAGAACTTGTTCTCGTACTGTGTCACTGTCATACCCTTCTGCTAGAGGTCATGAAACTCATCCACCCTATGCTGTCTGAAATGCTCTGATAGATACCTCTCCCTGAATCTCTCTGTGAAAATCTCCCAAGTGAGGGTCTCTATCTCTAAGCCACACTTATATTCTTCCTGTCTCCACCATGTGGAGGCTGTTCCTCGCAATAGGTGGACCGCTGCACATGCTTTTAGATTGCTCTCATAAGAGCGCAATGCAAAGCACCTATCTAGGCTTAAAAGCCATGCCTCTGCCTCTACCCCATCAGTAGATCCCCCAAATGATGGTGGCTGAAGACGCATAACCTCTCTGATTAGATCCCCTGGATCTCTACGTGCCCTCTCAATGTACACTGGTGCCATGGCTGGAGGTGGTGCTGGTAGGTGAATGGGTTCGGGCTCATGCCCAGCCTGACTCTCCACGGGATTAGGAGGTGGACTCCTACTCCATTCCCGTTCTACTATTCTATGACATCCTGAGTTCTGGTTCTCAACATTGTGGTCTACTGCTGGAAGCCTATCATGAACTAAGCCAATCAGGTTCTGAAGAGCTACCAAGATGTCTCGGTTTGGGTCAACTGATTGCTCGAGAGGAGCTGCTGGGTCCACTTCCTGAACCGATTCCTCCCTAACGACCTCTTCGCGTGCCATGCGTGCACGCCTAGGGCCTCTACCACGTTTGCGAGCTTGTCGCGTAGTTGGAGGCATCCTTTTTAAGAAAATAAAATAAAATGAAATAAATAACTATTTTTTAGGAGAAAATATTTTAGCTAGTTTAAAAATAAAATTAAATACAATTTAATTAATTAATTAATTGTAGCGAAACGTAATGGAGTAAGGTTCCCTAGTGTTGGCAACCTTGCTCTGATACCAAAATGTCATGCCCAACTATTGGGCACGAACGGAAATTTTTTTTTTTTAAAATACTTAACTAATTATCGACTAACTAAATTAAAATAATGCAACTTAGTGCGATTAACTTAAATAAATAATGCATTCTAGATTAGGTCTCAACTATATTTGTGACAATCGGGTAATTAAATTCAGCTTAGGTAGCAGAAATGACTAAGTTATCAATGAACTAATATTTCACCCTAACCGGAAAATCCACTAAGCTTCCTTAACAGATAATTACAATTCAAAAGAAAGGCGGTTTAATCTCGATTATGAACATTTAAAACCTATCTTTTATTATTATTTTTTTTATCTTATTCCACTAGATATCCTAATTTAATTAACCTCGCAATTTAAAACATTTTATCTAATTGAAACCTCCATCTTTATAATGCTTCTCACTTAAAATTTAAATGAACTCTGGATGACATTACCAACTACAAATTCGAGTTATCTAACGTCTACAACAAATTTTGAAATTACTCATATATATATATATATATATATATATATATATATATATATATATATATATATATATATATATATATATATATATATATATATATATATATATATATATATATATATTTATGTACATACATATTGGTATGTGCATATATATATATATATATATATATATATTTACGCAAGTGTCTTTTCTATATCTTCTAAAATATTCCTAAAGATACCCTTAGCGAATTGTTTGTTTAGCCATCCCCAGCAAATATAAAACTTCTTATAAATGTTTACACACAGAATAATAAAAATACATATATATATATATATATATATATATATAATATTTCTTTATTTTACCATTTATTTAAATGCTACTTCAAACGGGTGAAGAACTATAATCCCCTTTTTTTTAAATATTACATTTTCACATTTCTTTCCCCACCACACACATACCCGCTCATATTTTAAACTTAATTGGGTGTTGCCCTAACCCGAGCTAGGGTTAGGGCGAAATATGATAACACCCCTTTTATTTTTTTTTTGTCTTTCGCTGTGTGTATCGCGTGCAGGGTGAGAGGAGGGGAGACGGCGGCCGAGCCCAACCTCCCCCCCCATGCCTATCGTTTTTATTATTTGCGTTTGTTATTTTTATCATGTTGCATTGCCCAACCCGGGCGGAGCGGAGCGCATCGCGTGCGGAGGAGGGTCTGAACGCGGCTGTGGAGGGTTTTCCCCACAGCGCAGCACAAGGGTTTCAAAGGACTGTGGAGCGGGTAGGGAGAGAGAACCGGCAGCGGCCACCGCAGCTGCGGCACCGTCGGCTGCGGACGGCGCCGCCGCGGTCTGCGGTCCCCGCAGGCTGCGGCGTCATCGCCCGCAGGCTGCGGCCGCCGCCGCCGCTGGGTGCTGCGGCCCGCACCAAGCACATTCTCTGCGCCTTGTAACATTTGCTATGTTGTTAAAAATAAAGACGTATTTCGTGGCATAGTTTTGTATAATGTTTTTTTTGTTTTTATTTAATATAAATATAAACATATATATATATATATATTTATATATATATATATGTATATATATATTTTTATATATACACTGGATAAAATGGATATAAAGTATAATATCTAAATTTCTGGCAGGTTCTTTGTTAATTTATTTATATATATATATATATATGTTGTTTTTAAAAGATCTGTTTACCAGCCCTCTCTTTTTTTTTTCTGTGCATTATTATAGTCAAACAGTAAAAATTAATTTTTTTGTATAATGCAGTAATTACCAGCAAATGTATACATGTTATTTTTGAACAGAATCTTTGAATATCATTTAAGAGCTAAACACATTTGTAATTATTTCTTTTGTTTCCATTTACTTATTTGTTTATACCCCACTTTTTTTATAATCCTATATAGGTTTCCCTATTGTGATTAATCTTAATGTGTAAACAACAAAATACATTTCATGGGGATTTCTAGATCTGTCTTCTATTTTTGAAACAAAATGATAACATTAAAGGCTAAAAGTTCTATATTTTTTTTTTGCAAAGGATAAACTTGTTTAATAAAATTCCTTTTCTGCAATAACCAGAAAATAAAAGACTGTTTTATTAAATTTACAGCAACATGGTTTCATTTATTTGCAGATTACATAAAAAATATAATGCATCTACTTTTCCACCCTAGTTAAACACAAAATTTTCATACAATCTAATACACTAATGCTTTCATTTGCAACTAACTAAAATAGTGAAAACATCATGTATTTCTTTAACAGATTTAAATACAATGAGCATGGTTACAAAGAAGTTCTGAAGTTTAAAACATCTACATTTCCCCCTTTTCAAGATAACAGAAATACATTGCTACATTATTTTTGAAAACAAACACACAATGCCTTTCTCTTTCTTTTACAAGCTATCATGGAATACATTAACCTCCTTCCTTAATAATAACACATTCTAGCTCTTTCTTTTCATTTGCAACTCTCAAGAGAATACATTGCCCATATTAACTAATTTCTGCAACATAAAACAGCAACATGGTCTTTCAATCCTTCTTTTCCCATTCCCATGCAACCTGCAAAACAACACATTTTGACCATGGGAAGCTCACCTCCCAGCCTAGGCTTACTAGAAGCCACCCCCGAGCTTGGAGAACCAAGCACTAGACGGGTTACAAACATACATACCCCACAACAAACATAGAAACACATTTACATTCAAATATCCCTTCCCAAGCTACACATTCACCACTTTCATGGTGACTCTTCCATGGGTGGAAGTGGACCAAGTACCAATGGGGAGAATGCATGCCAAAACAATACTACATTAGCCACCTCATGGCACACAAATGCAACCCAAATACTTTCACAAACCTTATGCCCCCCAAAAAGGCTCAAGGCCATATATGCTCCCCTTATGACCCCCAAATGCATACACAAGGCTATGCATCAAGGGTCACCAAGGACTCCCTTGAGAACACTCTCCATAAGGAGAGCCTCTCACCCATGGCTGTCAAACTCCTTCCACCCCAAGATCTTCCTACCCTCCCAAGGATAGGAGATCTTGGACACTCCCAAAAACCACAAGAAACACAAACAAATACATAGAAAAGAAAACTACACATATTAACTTCAACTAAAAACTTCATAAACACAATCTTACAAGCAACTCTTTCTTTTCACAAAACAACACAAACTATCATTTACAACATAACAAGAGGAAGAAGGGAGTAACCAACCTTATTCTGCCAAAAGGTTTGCTAACTTTAGTTGGGGATGAGCTGCCCAATTTCCACTATCTTTTCTCCAAAATTCCTCTAAAAAGGCCAAACTCCTACTAACTTTTTCAAAACAAGCAAAATCTCCAAGAAAGGAGAGTGGGTGATTACTCACTAAGTTTGCAAATTCTTCCCTAAGAAGGCCTCTCACACACTTCCCAACCCCTTGGGTGAGGTGTGAGTTCCCATTGGTTGCCCTTCCCAAACTCTTGCACATTCCTAAAATTGGAAAGGGAAAAAGGTGGAAGAGGATGGGGAAGAGAGTTTAACTCCTAAGGGGAAGGTTCTCTATCCTAGGGAGAACTTTCTAAGTTCAATTTTCGTGCATCTTGAAAACACCACTTTTTGAAGTGACTTCATAGTCACATGGGAGAAGCCACATGTTGCAAAACACCCCTAACCCATAGGTATACCCTTAGGACCTTTGGAAAAGCCTAAAAACTTACCCTAGGAGTCCATTAAACCCTTTGGAAACCCCACTGAAGTTTACCTACGGGTCAAGCATGAGTTGACCACTCCCATGACTCCCTACCCAAGGCAGATTTGGGACCACACTCAAGTTTTTGAATGACTTTGGTAGGAACAAAACTCCCTCCAAGAGACAAGTCAACATCAATGACACTTAATCAGCACATGTGTCAAGTGACACAACAAAAATACAATATAAAATCACACATGGAAAATTGGTCTCTTGAAGGATTACACAATTACATATAAATTAAATTTTACACTCAAGCATTATACACATCACAAATAAAATACATTACAAGGGGAGGGGTGTTGTCTCTCCAAATAGACAACTCCCGGCTTAACAAACGCACATTGGTCTAGGCTTGGTTCTCTATTAAATTCCATGGTCACATGGATAATTTCCTGCACATCTCAATTAACACATTAGTAATTTCAAATATTCACATTTATACATCAATCAAATACATGGATTCCATTGCACATCAAACACACATTCATTAGGCAACACTAATTCAATATCTCATTTGTTTCAAATTCAATTTCACATAAGCCATTAACATAATTTCCCAAAAGTGAACCATTCATAAATATGCATCATTTCTCTTTCATCAAAATAAAATCCTGCAAATGACATTCACCATCATAATATAATCCTATTCTAGTAACATATCTAGAGTTTCATAATCACCATGCATGAAATAAAACATCAACAAATGTCAGCGTGATCCAAATCATGGAATCATATCAGTTCTAAGTCCATAATGCATAAAATAAAGCATCCATAATAGTCTCAATATGCAAATAACTGAAAATGTCAAACTGAATTGGGGTAGGGCCTCACATTTGGCAAGTATCTCATCACTCGGATACACACACAACATTTTCCAACAACAAACAATAACAAACATCATCGACCTTATAGAAAACAATTAGGCCAGTAGCATAAACCCTAAGCATTTAGGTTTACAATACAAGTAGTCCAATCCTGACCGTCCAAACACTTTGCATAGAGAAATACAATCTTAAACAAATCACAAGACAATCTACATCGTTCATTCTTCACCGCATATAGGAATCAGTAACCCATCATGCTCTCTTCTCATACCGCCAAGAAGAATGTTCATTCTTGAGGTAGACTTTTAATGCAATCAATCTTCACATGCAAGATCCTCAAGGAAATCCATCACGTGTGCAAAGATGTGGTACCTCAATCTCATTCACATCTCTTAGCTAACTCATCACAGGATGTCTTTGGTTGCATCACACAAGCTGGATTTCCAAACCAGAAACCCTAGAGCTGAGACTACCAACCAGTAGTCACACTTAGTGAAGCACCAACATTGGTTCACTACATATCTTCATACCGGTTCACCGTCTTCTTCCAATCTGCATACCAGTTCACTTTCACTTATTGACATCAATGACAACATACATTATCATCATATCATCATGTCAGTTTATCATATGCCAACAATATCCAACAATCTCCCCCTTTGGCATTGATGACAATACTCAGTGTAGCATTGCAACTGTAGACATCATAGACCAGTGTATCTACATTAATAGATATCTTCTCCCCCATAACTCATCAGATATATTCTCCCCCTAACTCATCAGATATCTTCTCCCCCTTTGACAACAATGGAAAAGTGGAGGCACAAGCTTCCATTCTCTATTATGCTACTCCCCCTATGGAGTAGCATCCTTCAACACATCAATCTTGAAATATTTGATGTTGTAGCTTCTGATTGATACAGAGCACATAACTTTAGTTGACTTCATGAAGGTGCAGAACCCCTATTTCACCTCTCAAATAGGTAAATATAGTCTTCGGTAAGGGCTTTGTGAATATGTCTGTTAGCTACTCCTTAATGGAAACATGTTGTAGTACAACCTCCTTATTCTGAACTTTCTCTCTTAAGAAGTGATACTTAAGCTCAATGTTCTTAGTTCTAGCATGCAATACCAGATTCTTGGAAATATTAATTGCACTTGTGTTGTCACAAAATATATTCATCGGTTCAGATAAAGGTACTTTGAAACCTTCCAATACATGTTTCATCTAGATTGCTTGAGTGCATTTCATAAATGCTGCCACATATTCTGCTTCAGTAGTAGACTGGGAAATATAACTCTGCTTCTTACTTTTCCATGATACTAATCTTCCACCAAGAAAGAATGCTCCACTGGTTGTGCTCTTTTGGTCATCCACATTACCTGCCCAATCGACATTGGTATACACTTTGAGATTGAAGTCACCATTATATGGATACCACAATTCATAGTCAACTATTCCTTTCAGATACCTAAGAATCCTCTTGACTGCTACCAAGTGGGATTCTCAAGGATATTTATGAAAATGAGCTACTATGCCCACTGCATGAGCAATACATGGTCTGTTGTGCACCACATAGTGCAGCTTACTGATCATTGACCTGTACTCTTTCTCATTTACCAATGTTGAATCATCTTCCTTAGTCAATTTACAATAGGTCACCATCGGTGTACCAACCAGTTTACTCTCCTTCATGCCAAAAGTCTTCAATACCTCTTTGACATACTTGGACTGGGTAATAAAGATACCCTCTTTCATTTGCTAAATCTGTAGACCAATGAAGAATTTTATCTTCCCAATCAGAGACATCTCAAACTCTTTCTTCATCACATCTGCAAATGCATGGCTCATTTCATCATCTCCTCCAAAGATTATGTCATCTACAAATACTTCACAGATCAGAATTTGATCACCTTCTAATTTCAAGTAGATGTTGCTATCTTCACATGTTCTTTCAAATCCAATCTTCTCAAGATGAGAGTGCAATCGTTCATACCATACCCTTGGTGCTTGTTTTAATCCATATAGGGCCTTATGTAATCTACACACCATGTCACTATCTTCTGATAGGGAAAACCCATTTGGTTGCTCTATATATACTTTCTCTTCAAGGATTCCATTAAAAAATGTAGACTTCACATCCATCTGATAGACCTTAAATCCCTTAAATGCTACAAATGCAAGTAGCATTTGTACACCTAGTCTAGCCATGGGAGTAAAGGTTTCTCCATAGTCTTCTCCCTCCTCCTGAGTGTATCCCTTGCATACAAGCCTAGCCTTGTTCCTTATAACTATACCTTCTTCACTTATTTTATTTCTGAAGACCCATTTGGTACCAATGACATTCTTGTGTTAAGGTCTAGGTACCAAAGACCATGTTGCATTCCTTTCAATCTGATCTATCTCCTCTTCCATTTCCTTAGTCCAATCTTCATCTATAAGAACCTCTTTAATAATCTTAGGCTCCAATTCAGAGATCATGCAAGAGTTCTCCTTCACCTTTCTTCTCATGAGTATCCCTGCATCTTTATCTCCTATGATCTGCTTTGGATCATGATGTAATTTCACATATCTAGGAATGACTCTAGCTGGTTCTTCTTGCTTTTCCTCTTCTCCTTCTTCTCCATCTTCTTCTTCTCCTATCACAACTTCTACTGGTACAGGAACACTGAGATCTTTGCTTGTTTCTTTTGTAACTAGTTCCCACAAATCTATTCCCGGTTCACCTTCTACTTTCTTGCTGTTGGTTCCCTCAGATTTCTCAAGATATTCATCAACCTTGACATTGATGCTCTCAACAATCTTTTGAGTTCTATGATTATAGCACTTGAGGGCATTGCTCTTAGTGGAATATCCTATAAATATTCCTTCATCACATTTAGCATCAAATTTGCTCAAATGCTCACCTCTCTTGATCTAGCACTTACTCCCAAATACCTTAAAGTAACTCACAGTGGGAGTCTTCCTGGTCTAGTACTCATAAGGGGTTTTATCTTTTCCTTTCTTGATAAGTACCCAGTTCATTGTATAGACTACAGTGCTCACCGCTTCTCTCCAAAAAGTGTGAGCAACCTTTCCTTGGATCAACATTGTTCTCGCTACTTGAACTACAGTCCTATTATTCCTTTCTGCTATGTCATTTTGTTGTGGTATCTTAGGGGTAGAAAGTTGCCTCTTGATGTCGTTCTCTTCATAGTACTTGTTGAATTCATTAGAAGTGAATTCTCCTCCTTGATCAGTTCTTAGGAACTTTAACCTTTGGCCACTTTCCTTTTCTACTAATGCTCTGAAGGCTTTGAATTTTCCAAATGCTTCAGATGCTTTAGACTTATCTTTCAAGAATGTGACCCACATCATTCTTGAGTAGTCATCAGTAAGAATCATAAAATACCTATCTCCCTAAATACTTCTAGTTTTCATAGGACCACACAAATCATTATGCACAATATCAAGTAAATTCTCTACTGAAAAAGACTTACCTTTAAAAGTTGATGAAGACATCATCCCAAGTTGACATTCTCTACACAAAGAATTCTTAGATTTGTTTAGCAAAGGTAATCCTCTTACCGTCTTGATCTTACCGGCTTTAATAATATTGTCAAAGTTCATATGACAAAGTCTCCTATGTCATATCCAATTGTCATCAAACTTAGCCATCAGACACTGACTAATCTTGGTATTCAACTAAAATAGGTTACCTTTCGTTTGCTTATTGGTGCCAATAAGTTCACCACTCTTTCCAATTATACTACAGATTCCACCTTTGAACTTCAGAGTGAGTCCTTTTTCATTCAACTAAGCAACACTTAAAAGGTTATGCTTCAGACCTTCTACCCAGTAGACATCATCTGCACTACTTTTTCCATTCAGTGAGATGGATCCTTTGCCTTTTACCAAGCATGGTGCATCATTGCCAAATCTGAAAACACCTCCATCATATTCTTCTAGAGACAAAAACTTTCTCCTATCACCAGTCATGTGGTGAGAACAACCACTATCAATTATCCACTCATTAGAATTGTCAATGTGAGAGACAAGTGCTTTCTTGTCAGACACTTCTTCCTTCACAGCTACAAACACTATGTCTTCATTTTCTTCATCCTTAGATTCTTCATTAGTAACACCTTCATCCACAACAATAAGACAATTTCTTCTATTTCCTCCTTTATACTTTTTAAAGCTCTCTGATTTATCCTTATCATAACTGTTAGGACAATTAACACCTATATGTCCTATCTTGTTGTAGGAGAAACATTTTAAAGGAAGCTTAACTCTATATTTACCAGTTCCTTTCAGAAGTATTTAAGCAAGAAGAGCTTCAAACTCCATCAGAATCTCTTCATCATCCATATCTCTACATTGTTTGGATTCATAACTGGTACTAGTATCTTTTCCTTTTCTGGATGGTGTAGTAGATGCTCTAAAGGTTGACTCAGTCTTCTGAACGCTGCCATCATAGCTATTCAACTCATATGCAACCACCTTTGCAATGATAGAGTCTAAGGATACCTTGGTTTTATCAATAGACCTTAGTTCCTAGATAGAAGCAACTCTGATTGCATATATTGGTAACAATGATCTCAAGACTTTACTAACAACGATGGCATCCTCAATCATTCCACTAGTGCTTTTGATATCTCCAACCACAGTCTTAATCCTAATGCCATATTGTTGAATGGTCTCTCCTTCAACCATCCTCATGTCTTCAAATTTTCCTCTAAGGCTCTCTTGCTTAGCTTGCTTTACATTCTCATCACCACCATAAATGGTTTCTAGTGCATCCCATACATCCTTAGGAGTGTCCTTGTCTTGTACATCAATAAACTCAATATTTGATAGGCTACTGATAAGGGCTTCCATGACTTTCCCATTTTCTTGAATCTCTCTCTTCTGATCATCGGTCAAAGTGCCAGTGGGAATCACATAGGCATTCTCAACATAGCTCCAGTGTTGAGCACCCATACTCTTAATGTAAATCTTCATTTTGTCCTTCCATATCTTGAAGTTATCTCTATTGAACTTAGGACCTTCCCTCTTCATCATTATAGCAGGATCTTTTACCTCAAGTGGTTAAGCTTATATCACTGAGGACCTAGAGTTGCTTTGATACCAATTGATGAATAATGATGAACAACAAATACCCTAATTGGTACTGAGAGGGGGGGTGAATCAGTACAGAAAAAAACTTTCTCAACAACTTATCAAGTTAAAACAATACCAACCAGTTGTCTTCATCACTGAACTTAACCATGGCAATACTGGTTAAACACAGTAAGACTTCAGACAACATAAATTGGTAAGTTTGATCACTTCAAATACATTAAATACTTGATAAAAACTTTACCCATAAACATATGCATGTGATATGCCAGTAATACCATAACCTATTAGCTTTGCATGTATAATCACTAAAACATAGAATACTTAATCATCACATGAAAAATGCACAACTCATGACACACAATTTTTCACGTGGAAACCCAAATGGGAAAAACCACGGTGGGGATGAATACCCACAAGCTTGTTTTGAACTCTTTTGAAGCTCTCTCTATTAGGAGCCTAGTCCAGCTAAATACTTTACAAAAAGGTTCTATTAGGAACCGATCCTGTGAAAGATCACCCAATTAAGGGATGGCTATCTACCCTGTTAAAGGTTGAAACCCTATTAAAGGTTACCTCGCTAGAGGATTTGAAGAACTCAATGATCTTGAGTCACCCGGGTAAAGGATTTAAAATAAGCCTGTTAAAGCTACCTGGTAAAGGGATTTTCCAACTATTGAAATGGTTAGAAGACAACAGGTAAAGCTCTAATCTGATAATAGCACTACATGCCAAGGTAGATCCTTTTCAGTTCCTCTCTTCTACAATCACACTCTATAGTTTTCCTCTTACTGGTCTAGCAAGTATCTCATCACTCGGATACACACACAACATTTGCTAACAACAAATAATAACAAACATCATCGACCTTATAGACAATAATTAGGTCAGTAACATAAACCCTAAACCCTAAGCATTTATGTTTACAATACAAGCGGTCCAATCCTGACTGTCCAAACACTTTGCATAGAGAAATTAAATCTTAAATAGATCACAAGACAATCTACATTATTCATTCTTCACCACATATGGGAATTAGTAACCCATCATGCTCTCTTCTCATACCACCAAGAAGAATGTTCATTCCCAAGGTAGACTTTTAATGCAATTGATCTTCACATGCAAGATACTCAAGGAAATCCTTCACGTGCACAAAGCTGATGTGGCACCTTGATCTTATTCACATCTCTTAGCTAACTCATCACAAGATGTCTTTGGTTGCATCGCACAAGATGGATTGCCAAATTGGAAACCCTAGAGCTGAGACTACCAACTGGTAGTCACACTTGGTAAAGCCCCAACACCGGTTCACTATATATCTTCATACCGGTTCACCGTCTTCTTCCAATCTACATACCAGTTCACTTTTGATTATTGACATCAATGACAACACACATTATCATCATATCATCATGTTGGTTCATCATATGCCAATAGTATCCACTAGTATAGACACCCACAATCGATTCAAATATCTTGCAACTTGTTCAACTTCATCATCAACATGTCCAGATCTGATATTCAACTTGGATAATGCTTCGGTGTATTCCTTCACACTAGATTCCTTTTGTCTCAAATTTTGCAACTTTCAGAATAGATTTACTTGATAATCAACTAGCATAAATTATGATTTCACCTTAGCAACCATCTGATCCCATGTCTTGATCATCTCTTTACTTCTTCTCTACCTATCAACTTGTAAATGCTCCCACCAAAGAGATGCATGACCTTTCAACTAGGTACAGGCATATTTCACCTTCCTTTCTTCTGCAGTGTTTTCAAAATATAAATTTTTTTCCATCTCCGAGATCCAATCCAGCAATTCTTCTGAATCCAACTTTCCATCATATTCTGCTGGGGTAAAATGAGGTTTAGTATTCAGGCTACTCAAAACCCTCAAAAACCTTTCCTCATCTAGATCAACTATTGGTGGGTTTACTTATTCTACCAGGGCTTCTTCATCATCATCTTCAATTACATATTCAATGTGTTAGCCTCTTCTCTAGCCTATCTCCATGATTTCCAATTGGGCTGCTATTCCTCGCAATAATTCTGTCATAGTAGGGTCTACATTCCCACGTGCTCTACCATTCCTACTTCCTCTTCGTGCTATCTTTACACCAGTCCTCTACAGCTATAGGTTGTATCCATAGTCCGCAACCCTACAAAAAAATTCTTAGGACAATGCAATCTTTGAAATGAAAGCTCACTATGATACCACTTGAAGCAAACATTGTCTAGGAGGGACCTCAAAGAGATTAGTCCAAATCGGTCAGCAAGAGTAAACACAACAAAAACATAGGGACATGATGGAGGCAATGCATAACAAATTGAATTATGTCATGAAAAGTGATTACAACCAACTGGTAACCTTCGGGCTACTGAAACTGGCTCACATGCCTGCTAGAACATGTTCAAAATATAGAATGGGTCACAATCGAGACCTCAAATCTTAACATCTATCTTCTATCCTTGGTCTCACTTCTTTATTACATTCTAATTCTCTATTGCAATGATTTATATGATCTAGGAGGATCCGATTGGCCCAAAAAGGGATCAAAACCCAAAGAACAAGACCTAACATGTAAAACCAATAAGGTCGGCCTCCGTCAAAGAAATTCCTCCATAAAATCCAAAGGATGAAGTGTAGATCATGTGGAAAGGTTTTTCATATGCTAAGGAACATTGGAACCAATGCTTAGGGATCCGCAAGCTATGGAAGGGATCCGGTAGATTACCAATGCAAATAGGTCCAAGAAACCGGTAACAAAAAATTGTCTTGAAAAATAGTAGAGATAACTTGCCACAAAATGATCCAAATGTTCCATGGTTTGGGAATAAGGAAGATGATCAAGTCCTCAAGAAAAATCCAACTCCATAGGTTCCGGTGAGCCAAATCAAGGACACACGGGAAAAAATGTTGAAACTGCAAACAAAATGCAAAATAGAAAGGAAATATTTTTTGTTTATGCAAGATTTCTATGAACCAGGGATGCTCCTGCATCATTTAATCCTTTAAATTTTAAAGAGGAATGGAAACCAATAGATCTAGCCACAATTCAATTAAAGAAAGGGTTGAGATGCTAATTGGATTCATGTGTTTGATTCCTCTTTTGGACTTGAAATTGTTATTGAATTGTAAAGTTGGATCAAGGGCAAGTAATGAGGAATTGAAGCACTATAGCAATGATAGAGTGTTCCAAATTTTAGAAAGAGATGCAAATAGAGAATTGAGAAGGGAAATTGAATTGGGACCTATAGCTGAAAATATAGGCCAAATTGTTGGGACTAGGAGGGTAGGGTTCCCTAGTCTTGCAACTTTAGAGAAGATAAGTAAGATGCTTTCCACATCAGGGAGACACAAAATGCACTATTAGAAGATTAGGCAAAATTATCAAGACTAGGGTAGTGGGAGCTACCGAGTCTTCTGATTTTCACACCTATAAAAGTTGAACCTATTTATACTTGTTTATTCTATTGGAATCCTCATTGTAGCATATCAATAAATTTCTTGCACACACAGAGAGAGGAAATGGTTGTGGATAGGGGTTTTCCTTTGCTCAAACCCTTGAAATGGAATCAAATTGTAGGAGAATACTTTACTTTTGAGAGAAAGGCTAGATATAAATTTGAATGCTTGTAATTGAAGTTGATACCTTGATGAAGCTTTCTTGAATCCTCATGCTAAGGGTTTAGGATTTCATGTAGAATGTCTTCATGGAAGGCTGACCATGGATGTCATCTTGAATGCTTGAACTTGACTTGACCTCTCCTTCAATGTGTGATGAATTCTTGATTGCTTGCTCACTTGAAATTAATTTGTTAGAGTGTATTTGAGAGAGATCCATCCATTTATACTTGAAATGAATTTTTTAGAGTGTATTGATTGATTGATTACTCACTTGAAATGAATTTGTTAGAGTGTAGGCCTCTTTTTATACTTAACCATCCAAAAATTATTTGAAATTTTGGAGCTCGACAACACAGGACTTAAGTTTCCTCCCAGTTTAAGTGACCTTTGATGGGACCAAATTTGAGTCCTAATTAGGAGAATCAGGGCAGTGGGGGAACCCTAGTCCTAATCCAAGACCAAGGCGCCCCTAGTGCCCTAGTCCTATTTATCAGAACTCAAATTTGTACAAGGGTCAGAAACGGGGTTGAAAATGTAGATATTTTGGAAGGTGTGAGTAGAATCAAAGTAGAAATCAAGCACTAAAATATAGAACCCCAGGGCAAGGTCTAGGTGAAGAATAAATTGTATGCAGATACAATTTATGGTGCTAGATATAATTATTTTAGTAGTTTAGTAAATAAATGAGCTATTGATTGTGCAAATTCACATTATCAAAGAGAGATAAACTTTAAATAAATAGGACTTATAAATAAGATATTTGTTGTGAATATGTATGGTAGGTTTTAACCATGATTTGAATATGAATATTTGATATATGGATTTTCTAAGCATGCTATAGAAAATCATTTAATATCAATTTGGCAATATTGAAACTAAACTGTGTGGAGCCTAGACAATTGACAAGTGCATTTTGTTAATAGAGATTTTATTTGTCAAATCTTAATCAATTTCAAATTATGAAATCCTCCAAGATTATAAGATTGATTTTATAGTATTATTTTAATTTGAACTACATTTACTCAAAATGTGAGCTTGACCCTGAATAATAGGAAAACTAAAGAAAATAAATGATAGTTTATAGATACTGAGCATAATAGTAGACTTAATGACTCAATTCACTCTATAATCATGTTCATATACTTCTATATTATAGGATTGGACTTAATCATTTTTTTAATAATTTATGATATTTAAATGTTCATATATCTATGAAAGTTAAATGAATTCAATATGTTATTTTTTGGTTAAATGTGTGGCTTTTAATGGATGATGTGGACACATTAATCATGAAATTTATACATTGATAATTGATGAATTATTTTTATATTGATACAACAATGTAAATATAAAAAAAAAATCTATAATTTTATAGGACCAATTTGAGGACTCATTACAAAAATATCATTATTAAAACAAGTTGTTGCCCTCTTGAAGGTCTAGGGGAGAGGGACCAATAGGTGATAGGGGTAGCAATACATATTATAGTACATAGATACTTTTATACCAATAGTGGTGCCCTAAAAATGTCATGTCAATGCTTATCCCCAAAAAAGTACCTCTAAATTCAAAAAAAGCCAATGATGTGATGCCACATTAGCACACAAGTAAACATGACTTAGTGCACATCTATGGGTCTTATGACAATTTGGGACCATTTTGGACACCTTCACAAAAATGCATTGTTGATGTGGCATAATATTTGACCATATGGACTTTGTTGGTATTTTGGTTATGTTGATATGGTTTTTTCATTGATGTCAACACCTTTAAACACTTATCAACTCTGGCACTTTGGAGGATTGACAATGTTCACTGGCAAGCAAGTGACTTATGCATAGTCACCGGTATCTGGTACACTGGTAGGATATATTGTTCATCGACACTTGGAATGACATGGAAAATATCTTGTTATGTCGAAGACATTGTTTGGACACTTTGTCTTGGAGATTTGGTCATTGGATTATTCGTGTTTGCATATTTGTTGTTACAGGCAAAATAGGTCCGGAATAAGCACTGTCAGGCTTATCTCTTCTAGATTAGCACGACACTCTTTGGAGATGATTTTGTTGTTTTTGTAAATGCATTAAGCCAACATGTTGAATCGAATATTGCATTGGTTATTGATTTACTTGTAATTATTTTATTGCAATATCTTTTAGAGATGACCTACTAAAATTGGTCTTAGGTTATGGTATATATGTAAGATCTTATTTGTAAGATCGATATGTGATTGAAATAAGGAATTGTAAGAAGGTATATGTGAGAATAAGAAGAGATATACACATAGACATCATTTGAAGGTGAAGCAAGGTTTTTGTGAAGGCAATCAGAACTACACCGGTACTAAATCCAGCATATGAAGATGCTATTTTGAGAAGTACATCATTATTGGATTTAACCATCCAATTGTAGTCAGTGTGATTCCTATTTGTGTTTGAGCAGTGAGCTCTAGGCACTTGGCCTTTCTGCATATGCAGGCCCCATTTGTATACACATACTATCTGTAGTAGTATCATCTGATTGTGGGTAAGGTTTCCCACTGTGGTTTTTCCTCTTACAGGGTTTCCACGTACAAATATTGGTGTTATGTGTTGTGGATGTTATTATCTTTATGTTTCATGCATTAATCTTTACTAGTACTACAATTAACTGATAAACTATCTACCGGTATAAAGTTTGGTTTACGGGTATTAAGCATTAAGGTTGGTTAAGTTGTTTTGGTTTGAATTTATTAGACAGCTGATTCACCCCCCCCTCTCAGTTGTCTCTGGGACCCAACAATTGGTTTCAAAGCCTAGTCCTCTTTTTGCAGAAGTTTAATAGCTTGAGGAGATCCAATGTCTACTAACTATTTCAGGAAGGACAGTCCTAAACTTGATGGAACCAACTATGGCATATGTAAGATCAGAATGGAGACGCATCTAAATTGCATTAGAAAGGACATCTGGGATGTTACAAAGAATGGCTACATTGATCCTACTCAATGTCAGCCTAATCCACCTACCTTAGGAAAAGATGAAGAAAATGATTGCAAAGCAAGGGAAGCACTTTTGAGCGCATTATCAAATCAGCAAATCATGGGATTATCAGATAGGTCTACTACTAAAGCTATTTGGGATCATTTGGAAACATTGAATGAAGGAGATTCCACAGTCAAAATTGCAAAACTTGAAAGCTTCTAGGTTAGGTATGAAAATTTAAAAATGGAAGAAGATGAAAGGATTTATGCTTTTATGGAATGAGTAAATGAAATTGTTTTGGGTATGAAAAGTTGTGGAGGAACCTTAAGTGAAGATGAAATTGTTTCAAAAGTTTTAAGAGGATTTCCACTGACATATAAAATGAAAGTTAATGCTATAAATGATTTGAGAACAATGCCTAATGCATCAGTAACTACAGATACATTGATTGGAAAACTTTCAGCTTTTGAAATTAGGGAATTTGGTCCTGTTGCTACTATAAAGACAGATTTAGCTTTTAAGGCATCAACATCATCTACACCATCTTTTGACAAATCTGATTGGAAAGCCTTTTATACAAGAGAACTTGAGGAAAGCAGGAGAGAAAATGAAGAACTTGGTTAACTTGAAGCACTATTTGCAAGGAAAATGCCTAAAGGTCTAGTTGGAAGTAAGTATGAAGGTAAAGAACCCTTTAAATGTTTTAATTGTAATAAGATTGGTCATATGGCTTCAAGATGCCCTGATAGACATGCTAGACTAAGAGAAGAAGCTAGAAGAACATACAATCCTAACCCTGAATATCAGAGATACAAATTTAAGAAGAATAAAGATAAATCTTGTTATCTTGCTGATGAAGGAGTCACTGATGATTCTGATGAGGATCCAGTAGACAATGGATGGGTTTTTGTTCCTATAACAGAAGATCAATCGGCACCTACTGTTCAACTAGTAGAGCAGGCCATGGCAGCTAAAGTTGAAGTTAAGGATGAATGGATCATTGATTCAGGATCTTCACATCATATGACTGGTGATAAACGTAAATTCTTGAACTTTTAGGAATACAATGGAGGTCTGGTAAGATTTGGAGATGATAAATCTTATTTGATCAAAGGAAAAGATACTATATCTCTTGATGGTAAGCATAATACTGACAATGTTTACTATGTAGAAGGTTTAAAGCATAATCTTTTGAGTGCTGGTTAATTAGTTGAGAAAGGATTTCAGTTACAATTCAAGAATGGAAAATGCAAAATTATGAACAGAACTAGTTTGGAAATTGCAACCAGTAATAAAACTAGTGGTAATATCTTTCATTTGAATAACAGTGAAAAGACATGCTTGATTGCACACATTGATGAAAGTTGGCTATGGCATAAGAGACACTGTCATGTAAACTTTGATTGCATGGTAAAAATCAGTACTACTAAGGTAGTTAGAGACTTACCTAAGATTGTTAAACCTCACAATCCGATATGTAAGGAATGTCAAACTGGAAAACAAGTTAGAGCATCTTTTAAAAGTATTCCAAAAAAATCCAATAATGCTCTTGACTTTATTCACACTGATTTATGTGGTCCAGCTAGAACTAAAAGCTTACAAGGTGATAGATATTTCATGCTAATCATTGATGACTATTCTAGAATGTGTTGGGTTACTTTTCTCAGAGAAAAATCAGAAGCACTTGGGAAGTTCAAACTATTCAAAGCAATGGTAGAAAATGAAACCTGTAAGAAAATCAAATGTCTGAGATCAGATAAAGGAGGTGAATTCATATCTAAGGAATTTAATACATTCTGTGAAGTAAATGGAATCAAAAGACAATTATTAGCACCCCAGACACCATAGCAGAATGGAGTTGTAGAAAGGAAAAATAGAACTATCTTAGATGCAGCTAGAAGTATGTTATCTGAAGCAAATCTACCACATGTATATTAGAGAGAGGCAGTAAGCACAATGATCTACACATTCAATAAAGTTCACATCAAAGGTGAAACTAGTAAGACCCCTCATGAACTATGGTTTGGTATTACTCCTACTCTTAAATATTTCAGAATATTTGGAAGTAAATGCTATATTAGAAGAGATGAGTATATTGGAAAATTTGATCCTAGAAGTGATGAAGGAGTATTTCTTGGTTATTCATCTAAGAGAAAAGCATATAGATGTTTTAAGAAGAGATTGCAGCAAATTGTTGAGAGTACAAATGTGAAGATTGATGAACGGTTTAGAGGAACTTCAAGATATATAGACTCTGAACCGGCAATAGAGATACTGAAAAATGAACCTACATTGAATCCACCGGTACAGAATGAAGATCCAGTTACATCAGTATCATCTGAAAATTCCACTATAACTAAGGAACAACAACAAATGAAGACACCTTGGTATGTAAGATTGAACCACTTTGAAAATCAGATAATTGGGAACAAATATCAAGGAGTTATGACAAGAGGAAGACTAGAAAATGAAGAGGTATGTCTTATTTCTCAAATTGAACCATCATCAATTAATGAGGCATGTGAAGATAAACATTGGATTAAAGCTATGGAAGAGGAACTAGAACAAATTGAGAAGAATAACACATGGAAATTAGTTCCTTGGCCTAAAGACAAAAATGTGATTGGAACAAAATGTGTATTCAGAAACAAACTTAATGAAGATGGGAAGGTAATCAGAAATAAAGCAAGACTAGTGTGTAAGGGATATTCTTAGGAAGATGGAATTGATTATAATGAAACCTTTGCACCGGTAGCTAGAATTGAGGCAGTCAGATTATTCTTGGCTTTTGTAGCACACAAGAACTACAGAGTATATCAAATGGATATTAAATGTGCATTTTTTAATGGAGATCTTGAAGAAGAAGTTTACATTGAGCAACTTGATGGATTTTCTTTGACAAATAAAAAAGATATGGTTTGCAGGTTATGGAAAACTTTGTATGGGTTGAAGCAAGCTCCAAGAGCTTGGTATGCTAGATTGGATAAATATCTTTTGAAGATTGGATTTTCTACAGGTAATGCTGATAGCAACTTATACTATAAAGTGATTAATGATGACATCTTGGTTATATAAGTTTTTGTTGATGATATAATATTTGGAGGAGAAGATGGATTATGTAAAGACTTTTCTATTGTAATGCAGCATGAATTTGAAATGTCTATGATTGGAGAGATAAAATTCTTTTTAGGATTGTAGATTTCACAGATTGATAAAGGCATATTCTTGAGTCAATCCAAGTACTTGAAGGAGTTACTAAAGAAATTTGGGATGGAAAACTCTAAACCAGTAAGCACACCTATGGCTACAAATGACAAATTATCACTAAAGAATGAATCTACACCTTTTAATCTGACTTGGTACCAATCTATGATAGGAGGCCTATTATATTTGACACAAACAAGACCTGATATCATGAATGGAGTATGTATTGTTTCAATATTTCAAAGTAATCTAGAGAAAATCATGAATCAATAGTAAAAAGGATTTTTCGATACTTACAAGGCACTACAAATCTTGGCTTATGGTATCCTAGAGATGAAAACTTTGAATTATGTGCATACACAGATGCAAATTGGGCAAGAGATGTGGATGACAGAAAAAGCACCATCAATGGAGCATTTTTTCTTGGAAATAGATTAATTTCTGTTGGCATATGGACACTCCAATGAGACATTGTGTGTGATTGAAGGTTTTGTCATTGATGGCAACCTTGCAATCCTATGGCACCAACAAAGCATTACTCAGGCAACCTTGCAATCCTATGGCACTGGCAAAGCATTACTTAGGCAACCTTGCAATCCTATGGCACCGGCAAAGCATTACTCAGGCAACCTTGCAATCCTATGGCACTAGCAAGACATTATATTGGCAAAGCATTACTCAAACAAAACAGTGCACCGACATCAACAAAATCAATCTACACCGGCACCGGCACAGAAGATGTACACCGGCATAGAAGGAAATATGTATACCGGCACAGAGGCCGACAGGATTTTAGATATGTAATATTTTGTTTATCATTGTAAGCCGACTTGGAAAATTGTAAAATGACTCTTGTATATAAAAGAGATCATTGTAGGCATTTGTGGGATATGGATAGAAAGCAATAAATAAATTATAAGACGGACCTAATGTGCAAATTGTAGGTCAAGGGTATATGTAAAGAACAGAGCAAGAACCAGTACTGAATCTGGCATTGAAGATGCTATTGTAAAGCAGTACATAATATTGGATTTGTGTAAATCCTCATTGTAAGTCAGTGTGACTTCTTATTGAGCAGCGAGCTCTAGGCAGTTGGCCTTCCTGCATGTGCAAGCCCCTATTGTAAGTAATATTCTCTTATTGACTAGTAAGTGAATATTATGGGTCACAAATCCCACCGAGGTTTTTTCCACACCGGGTTTCCTCGTTAAACATCTTGTGTTATGGTGTTCTTTTCATGTGGATGCTTTTGATTCTGTTATATGCATTAATTCTTGCATACCAGTATACTGTTACTTTATATTTTGCATATTCAGTTTTAAGAAAATTTCATTACCGGTCAGACACTGATTCACCCCCCCCCCCCCTCTCAGTATCTGTGGGAACCCTAACAATTGGTATCAGAGCTTGGTCCTCTATTTTCAGAAGCCTAATAGCTTGAGGAAGATCTTGACACCAGTAAAGATGGAAAATCTGATGAAGCAACATGAAGGAGCTCTTACTGACTATGATGCAGAGAAGTTGAAAAATATCAAATTAGAAGATGATTTAAAAGTAGCTCAGGACATTATTCAGACACTTCAAGAAAATCTTACTATTACAAGAAACAAGAAAAGAGAACTTTGTGAAAAATTGCAAAATGAAAATGATGAAAAGGAATCACTAAATGATATGTTAAGCAAATTGAAACAAGAGATCATGACAACAAAAAATGAAATGCAGGATATGACTATGAGATTCTGCAAAGAGATTGAGGATAGAAAGAAGAATGAAGAAGAATTGACCAGAAGACTAAGTGATGCAGCAAATGAGAACACAAGACTTAGCTATGAAAATGACATGTTGAAGACAGATCTGATGCATACTCAGAATGATTCAAATGAACTAATGAGACAAAAAGAGATCTTGGAAAGGGAATTGGAAACTGCAAATCAACACAAAGAAAAATTCAAGAAAAGCTCAAAAGAACTTGGTACCTTATTGAAGAATATCAAACCCAAAGGTGACACTTCTGGAGTTGGATTTGAAGTTGGAGAAAGCTCCGGTACTGCAAATACTTAGGATCAAAGCAAACCGGTAAGACCCTCTAATACTTACAAATTCAATGGAAAATGCTTTAACTGTAATAAATATGGTCATAGGGCAAATGAATGTAGATCTAGGAATTATCAGAACATCAATCCTCCCACCGGTCAATGCACCAAATGCAACAAAATTGGTCATAACTCTAAAAATTGCAGAATGAATGTAAGATGTTATGTTTGTGGAAGATTTGGTCATTTATCAAATAAATGCAGAACACAAACTGGCATAGGTTATGGGAAAGCTATTCAGAAAAATAATGTAACTTGTTATGCATGTAACAAGATTGGTCATATTGCTAAATTTTGTAGAAGTAAAGGTACACCGGTAGATAACAAAAGTACTAGCTTGAAAGGTAAAGAAAAGCTTGAAGAGGTTAAGCAAGAATTTTCAAAGCAATGGATTAGAAAAGGTGATCTAAGTATTAGGGTTACTCCTCCACCGGTAGAACCAACAAATGCTTCACCGGTAGGACAATATGATGCTCCACCGGTAGGACAGAGCAATGCTCCACCGGTAGGATGTTCTTCATCAAATTGAAGAAAATTATCTTGAGGGTTTGGTAATTTAATGACACATGTGCTATTATTCCCTCGGTTAGAGAAAAGAAGTTGAAAATCCTTCATTATCAGCAAATAAAGTTAAGTTAATACATTGCTGGCAAACAATTAATGTGGTAGGTAGCAGAAAAGACTTTATAAATTAAGGTTTTTTGGCTCCATTTCATTTCACCATGAATTCAAACTTTCAGAGAGCGCGAAGATTTCTGAGCTAAGGCATTCCGAGCAAAGAGGCAAAGCACTTCAACTATCAATCCATCCAAAGGTAGAAAAAGGTATTTATCATCAACAAAATCAATCTACACCGGCACAGAAGATGTACACCGGCATAGAAGGAAATATCTATACCGGCACAGAGGCCGATAGGATTTTTGATATGTAATATTTTGTTTATCATTGTAAGCCGACTTGGAAAATTGTAAAATGACTCTTGTATATAAAAGAGATCATTGTAGGCATTTGTGGGATATGGATAGAAAGCAATAAATAAATTATAAGACAGACCTAATGTGTGAATTGTAGGTCAAGGGTATATGTAAAGAACAGAGCAAGAACCAGTACTAAATCTGGCATTGAAGATGCTATTGTAAAGCAGTACATAATATTGGATTTGTGTAAATCCTCATTGCAAGTCAGTGTGACTTCTTATTGAGCAGTGAGCTCTAGGCAGTTGGCCTTCCTACATGTGCAGGCCCCTATTGTAAGTAATATTCTCTTATTGACCAGTAAGTGAATATTATGGGTCACAAATCCCACCAAGGTTTTTCCCACACTGGGTTTCCTCGTTAAACATCTTGTGTTATGGTGTTCTTTTCATGTGGATGCTTTTGATTCTATTATTTGCATTAATTCTTGCATACCAGTATGCTGTTACTTTATATTTTGCATATTCAATTTTAAGAAAATTTCATTACCGGTCAGATACTGATTCACCCCCCCCTCTCAGTATCTGTGGGAACCCTAAAAATTGGTATCAGAGCTTGGTCCTCTATTTTTAGAAGCCTAACAGCTTGAGGAAGATCTTGACACCGGTAAAGATGGAAAATCTGATGAAGCAACATGAAGGAGCTCTTACTGACTATGATGCAGAGAAGTTGAAAAATATCAAATCAGAAGATGATTTAAAAGTAGCTCAGGACATTATTCAAGCACTTCAAGAAAATCTTACTGTTACAAGAAATAAGAAAAGAGAACTTTGTGAAAAATTGCAAAATGAAAATGATGAAAAGGAATCACTAAATGATATGATAAGAAAATTGAAACAAGAGATCATGACAACAAAAAATGAAATGCAGGATATGACTATGAGATTCTACAAAGAGATTGAGGACAGAAAGAAGAATGAAGAAGAATTGACTAGAAGACTAAGTGATGCAGCAAATGAGAACACAAGACTTAGCTATGAAAATGACATGTTGAAGACAGATCTGATGCATACTCAGAATGATTCAAATGAACTAATGAGACAAAAAGAGATCTTGGAAAGGGAATTGGAAACTACAAATCAACACAAAGAAAAATTCAAGAAAAGCTCAAAAGAACTTGGTACCTTATTGAAGAATATCAAACCCAAAGGTGACACTTCTGGAGTTGGATTTGAAGTTGGAGAAAGCTCTGGTACTGCAAATACTTAGGATCAAAGCAAACCGGTAAGACCCTCTAATACTTACAAATTCAATGGAAAATGCTTTAACTGTAATAAATATGGTCATAGGGCAAATGAATGTAGATCTAGGAATTATTAGAACATCAATCCTCCCACTGGTCAATGCACCAAATGCAACAAAATTGGTCATAACTCTAAAAATTGCAGAATGAATGTAAGATGTTATGTTTGTGGAAGATTTGGTCATTTATCAAATAAATGCAGAACACAAACTGGCATAGGTTATGGGAAAGCTATTCAGAAAAATAATGTAACTTGTTATGCATGTAACAAGATTGGTCATATTGCTAAATTTTGTAGAAGTAAAGGTACACCGGTAGATAACAAAAGTACTAGCTTGAAAGGTAAAGAAAAGCTTGAAGAGGTTAAGCAAGAATTTTCAAAGCAATAGATTAGAAAAGGTGATCGAAATATTGGGGTTACTCCTCCACTGGTAGAACCAACAAATGCTTCACCGGTAGGACAATATGATGCTCCACCGGTAGGACAGAGCAATGCTCCACCAGTAGGATGTTCTTCATCAAATTGAAGAAAATTATCTTGAGGGTTTGGTAATTTAATGACACATGTGCTATTATTCCCTCAGTTAGAGAAAAGAAGTTGAAAATCCTTCATTATCAGCAAATAAAGTTAAGTTAATACATTGCTGGCAAACAATTAATGTGGTAGGTAGCAGAAAAGACTTTATAAATTAAGGTTTTTTGGCTCCATTTCATTTCACCGTGAATTCAAACTTTCAGAGAGCGCGAAGATTTCTGAGCTAAGGCATTCCGAGCAAAGAGGCAAAGCACTTCAACTATCAATCCATCCAAAGGTAGAAAAAGGTATTTATCATCATGGCATCCTCCTGTGCACCTGAATTCATAGCAAACCCTACAGTAGTTGAGGTTATAAAATGACCTAGGCCCATGTTTCAGCTAGTTCCCAAGGTAGCTAAGAAAGATGACAACACAGGTGATTTTTCCAAAATTCCAAAGGGTGTTGTTTATGCAGAAGACCCTAGAATGTATATTCATTGCAACATAGAGGAATTAGGTGATGAAGAAATTAAAAACATGTATAAATCTGTTATATGTGACAATGCCAGAAATGTGAAACCTGAACATAAAATTGTTGAAACCCTAGGATTCACTGAAATCCTCTGCATTCCTGAATTTCCCAAGGAAGTGGTTAGGATAGTTCTTAGCAGGGTACATGGCTCATTCTTTTGGCTTGACTCAGTGCATAAAATTACAAAGGTAGCTATGAAAGCAGTAATAGGGTTACCTTCCACCGGTACCAGACCCGACAAAACCAAGAAGGTCTCCAATGACCTAGTAATGAAATTAACTGGTGCAACATCCGACAAAAGATCATTGAGGGTTAATGATGTGACTGATACAAATGTGAGATTCATTAGCATGATTATAGGTTACAAAGCAACTCATGCTAATAGGCTTAACTTTGTTTCTAGTTTATGCATAAAAAGTGCTTATGACATGGTTAAGGACAATGTGAAAATTGATATCTGTGAATGGTTAAAAGATGAGTTAATTGACAATTTGGCAAAAATCAAGAAGGATAAGAAATGAACCTTTAGATTTGGAAATTTACTTGTATGCTTAATGCTACATATAACCAAATAGGCTCCCAGTATAGGCTACAAGGATTTTGGATTTGACGTACTGGTAGGAAGACAATTGTCTGACTTATTCAACAACATGGGTGAAAATAGAGAAAAGAATATCAATGAGTATTTTCAAGCACTAAAGGTCAGAATGAATAAAAGAATCAGAATATCACAAGAAATTGTCAACAAATACAAGGATGATATATGCTTTGTAATAAAAAAGGATGAGATCTAGATGGAAGCAGTCATCCCAGGAACAATCTGGGTTACAAAGATGGGGTATGAAACAGATGACCACATAGTGGAAACTTATGCCAAAGTACTTCTGGAAGCCCCCAATGAACCAAAGGAAGAAGTATTTGGTACTGCTGAGACCATCGAAAGTCAAATTCAATCTAAAAAGAGAGTAAAGAAAGTTGAGGCATTTGTGAGGAAAGGAACCAGGCAAGCAAAACTCATAAAAGATGATGTATTAAAGAAAATTGGCATAACAGAAGAAGAGTTGGTAGCCCAACACCCTGAAACTCATCTATCATCGGTAGATACCTCCTGAGAAGGAGATATGCCAACAACTTTCAAAAGAGTTGTTAGGAAAAGAGACCCCTCACCGGTATCCACTCCTTCACCTAGAAGGACAAGACAAAAGCAACAAGCTGTGAGGTCTTCAGTCAAGAAAGCCACACCTAAGAAAAATCTGACCCCCAAAAAGAAGAAGAAGACAAACACTGACTTGGCCCCTTTTGACATATTATTGAATGAGATCACAGAGGAAGGTAAATTGAAAAATATAGGGAAAATCTATGACACCCTATCAGATGATGAGAAAGGACAAGTTGAGGAGAGTGTTATATTACACATGGACATGTATAAAAAGTTTTTGATGCAAGTCCTAAATGAAATTCCTGATAAATTATATAAAAGACTTGAGGCCAGAAGGTAAGGAATAGTTGAGTTGGATAAGAAAATTAAAATAGAAAAATTACTTGCAGTATACCTGGTCAACTCACCTAAGGAAATTGATGATTTGATAGCTCAGGCCAACTGGACAATTTTTTCCACTGCACATCGGCAAATATCACTAATGGTAGGTAGAGTAACTAAAGTTTCAAAGGAAATAGAAGATGGTTGGGATACATTCTTGGTTGAAAAAGAAAAACAAGAAGAATATAGGAATCCCAAGCCCATTCTGGTATATCAAAAGGACAAAGGGAAAGGTAAAGTTGGTGGACCACCAAGTATCAAGATTAGAGACAACTTACCCCCACCTCCTTTAAATACTCCACCGGTAAAAACAACAAATGCAGAAGATCAATCGATAGCTGAGAGCATGGACACAAAGGATAATAATCCTAATGCTGAAGTCTTATATACTATGAATGTTGATACTCAAAAAATCAACATAGTGGTAGATAAGGATACCATAGATAAATCTGATAACAAAGAGCAACAAGCAACAGGAAACAAAGAGCAACCGACAACAGGAAACAAAGAGCAACCGACAGCAGATTCAGAGAAAAAGATGGAATCTGGAACACAAACAGAGCAACCAACAGAGCTAAAGGCTCCAGAATAGATGCCACCGGTAAGAAATGATGCAGGAAAAATTGTGCTTAAAGAGATGGAGACACAAACAGACCTACCAGAGGTTAGTACCAGCATGGTCACTTCCATCGGCACTCAGTTTATTGGGTCACCATCAAATGTAAAAGAGGTATTGCTCGAATCTATCAAGAAAATAACTAATTATAGCTCACAAGCCTATAAAGTGATAGATGATTCAATTCCAGTTTTGAAATCAATAGCTCCCAATTGTAATATAGCCAACAAAGATTCTTTAGGCCAGTTGGATACACTTTGTAAATATATTTCTCAAAATTTTGAGCAAACAAAGGTAGAAACTGTAAAGGAAAGTGTAGAAAAAAAGAAACAGAAATTCTTTGAGGAAGGAATAAAGAAGTGTAACAGGGAATTTGACACACTTCTACCAGAACTGTGCAATTTATTGAAAAAGTACAAAACTCTGTACAAAGACACCTGTAAGATAAACTTTTTGACCACAGATGTAGACAAAAAGATGAGCAAGGTACAGGAAGAGATCAATAAACTTGCTGATAATTTTGTTAACTCACCCGATACATTATCAGTTTTTGAGGAAAAGATAACAAATTTTGAGGAAGAATTGCTCAAATTAGAAAGAGAAAAAGAGAAAATAATAAATAAGGCAAAATTTTTGAGATCTAAACTAAGTCCAAGATTGGACTATTTAGCATCTCTACATAAGGAAATCTCAGAGCCACTAACACAGGGTAGCAAAACACCAGTAGAGCACTTGCAGCATCTCATCGGTACAGTATACAGAACTGAGATATCAATAAAGGAGAGCAAGAAGTTTATGGATGGCATAAACTTAATTTTGGGAGATATTCTTTAGATAATAACCACCCAACTACAAGGTTGAGGTTATGAATTTGTACAACTACAAAATCCACTAACCTTTGTCATTGATGCCAAAGGGGGAGTAGTAGATGAGAAAATTCAAAACACAGGGATCACATGCTCAGGGGGAGCTCTCACATTTTTGGTAACATTTTTGGTCTACACATTTTTGGATATCTTTCTGAAATTTCTCATGAGTGTTGCCATCAATGCCAAAGGGGCAGATTGTTGGCATATGGACACTCCAATGAGACATTGTGTGTGATTGAAGGTTTTGTCATTGATGGCAACCTTGCAATCCTATGGCACTAGCAAAGCATTACTTAGGCAACCTTGCAATCCTATGGCACCGGCAAGACATTATACCGGCAAAGCATTAATCAAACAAAATAGTGCACCGGCATCAACAAAATCAATCTACATCGGCACTAGCACAGAAGATGTACACCGGCATAGAAGGAAATATGTATACCGACACAGAGGCCGATAGGATTTTTGATATGTAATATTTTGTTTATCATTGTAAGCCGACTTGGCAAATTGTAGAATGACTCTTGTATATAAAAGAGATCATTGTAGGCATTTGTGGGATATAGATAGAAAGCAATAAATAAATTATAAGGCAGACCTAATGTGCGAATTGTAGGTCAAGGGTATATGTGAAGAATAGAGCAAGAATCGGTACTGAATCTGGCATTGAAGATGCTATTGTAAAGCAGTACAGAATATTGGATTTGTGTAAATCCTCATTGTAAGTCAGTGTGACTTCTTATTGAGCAGTGAGCTCTAGGCAGTTGGCCTTCCTGCATGTGCAGGCCCCTATTGTAAGTAATATTCTCTTATTGGCCAGTAAGTGAATATTGTGGGTCACAAATCATACCGAGGTTTCCTCGTTAAACATCTTGTGTTATGGTGTTCTTTTCATGTGGATGCTTTTGATTCTATTATTTGCATTAATTCTTGCATACCAGTATACTGTTACTTTATATTCTGCATATTCAGTTTTAAGAAAATTTCATTACCGGTCAGATACTGATTCACCCCCCCCCTCTTAGTATCTGTGGGAACCCTAACAATTTCTTGGTTGAGTAAGAAACAAAGTTGTACA
This sequence comes from Cryptomeria japonica, assembly GCF_030272615.1. Classification (NCBI taxonomy): domain Eukaryota; kingdom Viridiplantae; phylum Streptophyta; class Pinopsida; order Cupressales; family Cupressaceae; genus Cryptomeria; species Cryptomeria japonica. The sequence continues at coordinate 252,028,559 of NC_081406.1, forward strand.
TCTTTATCAATAGTAAAATTAGAATATGTTGCAGCAGCAACTAACTGTACATAGGTATTTTGGCTTAAGCAAATGTTGAAGGACATAAAGGTAAAATGCAAGGAACTTATAACTATCTATTGTGATAATACTGCAGCAATTGATATATCTAAGAATACGGTACTAAATTCTAAAACTAAACATGTTTCTATCAAATTGAATTTTCTGAAAGAGAATGTTGAAGGAAAAGAAGTAAAACTAGTTTATTTGAATACTAAAGAGCAGATTGCAGATATTTTCACTAAGCCTTTGCCTAAGGAAAATTTTGAATATCTCAAAGATCAACTTGGGGTCATACCCCCACTGGTAGAGACTTAGACAATTGATGTTTTTTCATCAACCAACAGAATTAATAGAGAAATCTTTTACTCCGGCTTTTATGAGGAGAGCTACTTCTCAGGGGGAGTAGTTGGCATACTAAATTGGTTGGTATTTTTTATTTGAACCTGATTTTTGTATTGGCTTTGGCATTTGAAGTCAATGTTAGGATTCCCAAAGATACTAAGAGGGGGGGGGGGGGGGGGGTGAATCAGTATCTATCCAGTATATCAAATTACTTGATTTAAAACATGAAAAGCATATTAAAACTGAGTACCGATAAACCAGAAATAATGTAGTAAATAAGAATAATAACAACAACATGAGAAGCACACCATAACATAGTATTTTAACGAGGAAACTTGGTGTGGGAAAAACCTCGGTGGTATTTGTGACCCACAATATTTGCTTACTAGCCAATAAGGGAATATTACTCTTACAATAGGGGCCTGCACATGCAGGAAGGCCAAGTGCCTAGAGCTCACTGCTCAACTACAAAAGAAGTCTCACTGACTTAGAAAAATGGATTATACTAATCCAATGTCTTGTACTGATTCAAATCAGCATCTGCTATGCCAAATTCAGTACTGGTTTAAGCTCTGCTACAACATAAACCCTTAACCAATAATTCGCATATTAGGTCTATATATTTCGCATCCTATCTCATGTCTCTTACAAAATGATTTACAATGATCTCATACATATATGAGTCATTTTACAATCTACCATGTCGGCTTACAGAAGATTTTACAATTAATTACAAAGTATCAATACATAAAATTCCTGTCGGCTAGGGTGCCGGTATTCTTCCTTTTCATTGCCGGTGTTCTATGTGTCGGTGTAGAGTCTGCCTATGTTGGTGCCTGTGTCTACCTACTGGTATCACATGATTGCAAGGTTTCCATCAATGACAATACCTTCAATCACCTACAATTTCTCATTGGAGTGTGCATTGCTAAAAATCTCCCCCTTTGGCATTGATGGCAACACTCATGAGAAAAATTCAAGAGTGTATCCAAAAATTGAAGTCCAAAAAAAAACTTGCAAAAAATGTATGTCCAAAAATATATGCTCCCCCTGAGTAGATAATCTCTACTTCCTTCTGACCATTTTTCTCATTATACTACTCCCCCTTTGACATCAATGACAAAGGTTGTCACTCGCTGTCAGTGGAGTCCTGCCTGAGTTCTTGTAACCGGTGGGTTACAGTTTGAAAGATATCTATCAAAATCAAATTTATACCATTACTGAATGTTTTGCTATCTTTTATTGCCTCTTGTGTTCTCTGCACTGTACTAGTGAGTATGTGCATTTTCTCTTTCTGTGTCTTTAGTCCAGGAACCAGAGCCTCAGATATTTCTTTTCTCAAAGAAGTGAGGTATTCTAGTCCTGGACCAAGTCTACATTTCAAGTCCTTTGCTTTATCCTTTATTCTCTATTTGTCATTTTCTAACTTCTTGATTTTCTCTTCTAGCTCTGCAATCTTCTTTTCTATCTCCAAAAATGAATCCGATGATCCTATCAAATTGTCAGTAATATTGTTTATCTTATCTTGTGCTTTGCTGATTTCTCTGTTAAGGTCTTCTATTAAGACATTTGTTTTACAAGTGCCCCTGTACAGTTTCTTGAAGTCAATAATTATTTATCCAAGTTCTGGTAATAGGGTATCCATTTTCTCCTTGTTCTTCTTCACAATTTCCTCAAAGATTTTTTTTTTTTTTTTAAATCATTCTTTCCTCAAATGAATTCTCATTTATTTGATCAACAGTCAATATGTTGTCCGTGATAAACTTAGACAATGTGTCTAGTTGACCTAAAGAATCCTTATTATCAACAATGCACTTTGGTGCTATCAATTTAAGAATTGGAATTATATCATCAATAGCCTTATAGGCTTGTGCATTACATTTTGTGATCTTTTTTATTAAATCCAACAAGACCTCTATCATACTTGTAGGTCTGAATTTTGCCATAGATGTACCAAATTTTTGTCCAATAGTCTTTACAATAGCCATGCTACCGGTTGTGGTAATCACCTTACTTGATTCGACCTCTGGTAGGTTAGTCTGTGTTTGCATTTTTGCAAACAAAGGTTTTTGTTTTTCAGTTTGGGTCGGTGGCACTGTCTCTGTCTAAACCTATGCTTCAACCTATACCTGTTTTGGTTTCTCTATCTATGTCTCAGAGGATTTCTTTGAGCTTTCAACTACCGGTTATCTCAGATGTAGTCTTAGTTTGTACCTTTGAACTCTCTTTTGCCGGTTCTTTTGATGGTTTTTTAGTTGTTTCTACTGGTTTCTCTATGGTATCCTCAACTGGTTGCTCTGCTTGTGTAGATTTTTCTATGTTTATCTCAACTTCTGCAGCCAGTGACTCAGTAGTCACATCTTTTTCCTTATCTTTAGTGGTTTGTCCGTCAACCACAACATTTACTTCCTAGGTGTCTACATTCATAGTATACAAAATTTCAGACTCGGGATTTGTATCCTCTAGTGGAGTCTTCATACTCTCTATGGCCAGTTGACTGTCAGTAGCATCTCTGTGGAGTATCTGAAAGAGGTGGGGGCACATTGTTAGTTATTTTAAGGTTTGGAGGTCCACCTACCTTACCTTTTCTCTTATCTTTGTCCTTTTGATATACTTTGATAGTCTTACTCTAGTTTTCATTCGAGTCTTCAATGCTTGAAAATGTTCATTAAGGTTCTTCTCTCGGTTTTCTCCCATATTGTTCAATAGATCCAACAGTTGTTTTTCTACTGGAATGTCAAAACCAAAATCTCTTGCACCAATACGGGGCACTTATTTTGTTATGTACAACATCAGACAAACAAGCAAATTTCTAAATCTGAATGTTCCTTTCTTATCTCTTTTAATCTTTCCTAGATTGTCTATCAACTCATCTTTGAACCATTCACATACATCTGTCCTTGCATTATCATTAACCATATCATAGGAACTTTTGATACATAGGCTAGAAACTGAGTTCAACCTATTTGCATGAGTAGCCTTATAACCTAAGATCATACTGATAAATCTGACATTTATGTCTTTTACATCATTTACCCTTAAAGATCTTTTATCAAATGTTGCATCGGTTAGGTTTATCACTATGTCATTTGAGACCTTCTTTGTCTTATCAGGTCTGTTACCGGTGGAAGGTAACCCTGTTATAGCTTTTACTGCTTCTGTTGTGATTTTATGTATTGAATCCAACCAGAAAAATTCACCATGTACTCTTCTTAACACAATCCTTATGATATCCTTGGGAAAATCCAGGATACTAAGAATTTCAATAAAACCTAGGGTTTCCACTATTTTGTGTTTTGGCTTGACATTTCTAGACTCATCACAAATCACAAGATTATACATATTCTTAATCTCATCATCACCTAATTCCTCAAAATGACAATGTATGTACATCCTAGGATCTTCAACATATACTACTCCCTTAGGAATTTAAGAAAATGCACCTATGCTATCAACTTTCTTTGCAATTTCGGGAACCAGTTTGAAAATGGGTCTAGGGCACTTAATAACCTCAACATCAATAGGGTTTACAATAAATTCAGGAGTGGATGAAGATTCCATAGCTATAAATACCTCAATCTTCCTTAGGGATGAATGCTTTGATGGATTGCTTCACTTCTTTGCTTAGAATGCCTTCACTCGGGAATTTTTGTGCTCTCGAAGATTTGAATGCTTAGTGAATGAAAAAGGAGCCAAAACATTTGCTTTATAATGTTATTTTCTCCAACTACCATATTTAATGCTCGTCAGTTAAGTCACAACTTAACTCATCTGCCAACATATAAGTGATTTCAACTTCTCACCATCAACTGAGGGAATAATAGCATGTTTTTCATTTTGTTGCTAAACCCCCAAAGGATTTTTCTTCAGTTAGATGAAGAGTCTCTTGTGGGTGGAGTGTTAGTCTATTCTACTGGTGGAGGAGTATTCCCATCAACATTTTGATCTGACTTTTTGATCCATTGTTTTGAGAATTCTTTCTTTACCTCTTCAACCTTTTCTTTACCTTTCAAACTAGGACCTTTTGTATTTGCCGGTGATGCCTTCTACAAAATTTTGCAATATGTCCAATTTTGTTACAAGTATAACAAGTCACATTGTTCTTCTGAATAGATTTCCCATATCCTATGTCTATATGTGTTCTGCATTGATTAGATAAGTGTCCAAATCTTCCACAAATATAACATCTTACATTCATTCTGCAATTTTCTGAATTATGACCAACTTTGTTGCATTTAGAACATTGACCGGTGGGTGTATTATTATTTTGATGATTTCTAGATCTACATTGATTTTCTCTATGACCATACTTGTTACAGTTAAAGCATTTGCCATTAAATTTGTAAGCAGTAGGTTGTCTTATTGGTTTGCCATGATCATGATTGTTTGCAGTACTGGAGCTTTCACCAACTTCATAGCCAAGGCCATTTGTGTCACCATTAGGTTTCTGATTTTTCATCATCTCACAAAGTTCTTCTGAACTTTTCTTGAATTTCTCCTTGTGTTGATTTGTAGCAGTCAGTTCATTCTCCAAGATTCCTTTCTGTCCCATGAGTTCAGTTCGATCATTTTGTGTGTGCATAAGATCTGTCTTCAACATATCATTTTCATGATCGAGTCTTGTGTTTTCATTTCTAGCATCATTTAGTCTTCTAACCAAGTCTTCTTCGTTCTTCTTTCTATCTTCAATTTCTTTATAGAATCTCATAGTCATATCCTGTATCTCATTCTTTGTTGTACTGATTTCTTGTCTTAGCTTGCTTACCAAATCATTAAGAGTTTCCTTTTCATTTTCCTCATTCTGCATCTTTTCACAAATTTCTCTCCTCTTGTTCCTTGCAATAGTAAAATTCTCTTGAAGTGCTTGAATAATATCTTGAGCAGCCTTCAGATCATCCTCAAGTTTGATATTCTTCACCTTTTTCACATCATAGTCTATAAGAGTTGTTTCCAATTGCTTTCTCAAATTTTCCATCTCTACCAGTGACAAGATCTTCCTCAAGTTGTTAGGCTTTTGAAAATAGAGGACCAAGCTCTAATACCAATTGTTAGGATTCCCAAAGATACTGAGAGGGGGGTGGGGGGGTGAATCAGTATCTAACCGGTATATCAAATTACTTGATTTAAAACACGAAAAGCATATTAAAACTAAGTACCGGTAAACCAAAAATATTGCAGTAAATAAGAATAATAACAACAACATGTGAAGCACACCATAACGTAGTATTTTAATGAGGAAACCCGGTGTGGGAAAAACCTCAGAGGGATTTGTGACCCACAATATTTTCTTACTGGCCAATAAGGGAATATTACTCTTACAATAGGGGCCTACACATGCAGGAAGGCCAAGTGCCTAGAGCTCACTGCTCAATTACAAAAGAAGTCTCACTGACTTACACAAATGGATTATACTAATCCAATGTCTTGTACTGTTTTAGATCAGCATCTGCTATGCCAGATTTAGTACCGGTTTAAGCTTTGCTACAACATAAACCCTTAACCAATAATTCACATATTAGGTCTGTATATTTTGCATCCTATCTCATGTCTCTTACAAAATGATCTACAATGATCTCATACATATATGAGTCATTTTACAATCCGCCATGTCAGCTTACAAAAGATTTTAAAATTAATTACAAAGTATAAATACATAAAATTCCCATCGGCCAGGGTGTTGGTATTCTTCCTTTTTGCTACCGATGTTTTGTGTGCTGATGTAGAGTCTGTCGGTGTCGGTGCTTGTGTCTACCTACCAGTATCACATGATTGCAAGGTTGCCATCAATGACAATACCTTCAATCATCTACAATTTCTCATAGGAGTGTGCATTTGGAAATAGTCAAAGGGGGAGAGATTGATATGGAAAAACACAAGGAAAACACATGTTACTCTCAAGGGGAGAGATTGTTACTTTGGATCTGAATTTTTGATTTCTGGTTATGATCTCTTTTGGGAGTTTATTGGTTTATTGGTTTTTGGCATTTCTATTTTGGCACTTTGATGGTTTTTCCATCTTGTGTTGCCATCAATGCCAAAGGGGGAGATTGTTGGTATTTTGGTTATGTTGATATGGTTTTGTCATTGATGTCAACACCTTTAAACACTTATCAACTCTGGCACTTTGGAGGATTGACAATGTTCACTGGCAAGTAAGTGACTTATGCACAGTCACCGGTATCTGGTATACCGGTAGGATATATTGTTCACCAACACTTGGAATGACATGGAAAACATCTAATTATATTGAAGACATCATTTGGACACTTTGTCTTGGAGATTTGTTCATTGGATTATTCATGTTTGCATATTTGTTGTTACCGGCAAATAGGTCCAGAATAAGCATCAACAAGCTTATCTATTCCAGATCAGAATGACACGCTTTGGAGATGATTTTGTTGTTTTTGTAAATGCATTAAGCCAACATGTTGAATTGGATATTGCATCTGTTATTGATTTACTTGTAATTATTTTATTGTAATATCTTTTAGAGCTGACCTACAAAAATTGGTCTTAGGTTATGGTATATATGTAAGATCAATATGCGATTGAAATAAGGAATTGTAAGAAGGCATATGCGAGAATAAGCAGAGCTATACACACGAACATCATTTGAAGGTGAAGCAAGGTTTTTGTGAAGGCAATCAGAACTACATCAGTACTAAATCCAGCATATGAAGATGCTATTTTGAGCAGTACATCATTATTGGATTTAACCATCCAATTGTAGTCAGTGTGACTTCTATTTGTTTTTGAGTAGTGAGCTCTAGGTGCTTGGCCTTTTTGCATGTGTAAACCCCATTTGTATACACATACTATCTACAGTAGTATCATCTAATCGTGGGTAAGGTTTCTTGGTTTTTCCCCTTACAGGGTTTCCACGTACAAATATTGGTGTTATGTGTTGTGGATGTTATTGTCTTTCTGTTTCATGCATTAATCTTTACCGGTACTACAATTAACTGATAAACTATCTATCGGTATTAAGCCTTAAGGTTGGTTAAGCTGTTTTGGTTTGAATTTATTAGACAACTGATTCACCCCCCCTCCCCCCCTCTCTCTCAGTTGTCTCTAGGACCTAACAGACTTGAAATTTTGTTTTTGAGTAGGGGACTTGACAAGTAAACTACTACGTAAAATTGAAACTTTTTTGAAATGTCCACATGTGATTTTGAGAAGCATGAGGTTAGGGTGAGCATATACTGGCTCCTCTCCCCTAATTGGAAATTATTATCTCAATAAGCTCATGCCACTAGTATTTTATTAATAGTTTTATTATTAAAGAAAAGATAATATAGGTTTCTTGCATTGATATTATACACATGTGAGTTAAATAAGAAGGCAATTAAAATTAAGGATAGTGTCATTTGATGGAGACCTAATTTTATGTAGTGATTAAGGAGTTGCTAAACATTATTAATAATTGTTATATGGATCTCATATTTCTTTAACAACAATATTGACTTCTTAATTGTATATTAAAATTACCATTTTTTACTTTACACCCCTTTAATTTGTTAAATCAAATTTAATTTGAATTGCACAATTACCTAGAGGGAAAATTATTAATTTTCTCCTCTTTTGGAACAAAAAAAAAATACCATTGAAAACCATTCATTCACTTCTATAAATTTCAACATTTATTATTTTTATATTCTTATTATATCATGGTTTTCTATTCATGAGCTATGTTATTTGAAAATTTTACCTTTAATTCATTGAATATTTGATTAATCTTTTATTATGACTTGAGCACCTTTTTGGATCAACCTTATGACTTGTATGTAATCTTGTATTACACCACACACACACATGGGGTTTGAATCTTTGTCAAAAAATATATATATTTGATATATCTGAAAGTATGATTCATATCACCAATATCTTGCTAACTTAAAAGATTAATATGTTTTTGGCAAAGATGTGAAGGTTTTTTCTTTCAATATATGCATGTAATATATAGTGGTTATATCATCATTATTTAATAATATATTGGTCCTAAAATATTGCAGCATCTTGTGTCACTAACTATGTCAAGACTGATTAGCAACATTGGATGATAATATAGAACAAACTCGTTCTAAATTTTTTTCTCACCTAGCATTTTCACTTATTATTATTATTGTAATGACTCTCCCATTTGTAGTTTAGAGATGTGGATATCTTGTTATGATGCAACCTTGTTTCTAGAGATCTTGAGTTGTGCATTTGTCATTCTCTCAAGTGTTTGTTTTGTGATCTGCTTCATTATTTTTTGGATATATATATATTTTATGATGTGTTTAGACTATCAGTTATTGTTGTGGTTACATTTTATTTCATGTATGTGTTCTTTTATTTCTAATTCCTTGGGATGGATCAATGTACCCTATTGTATGCTATCCCATGCCATGTTTATCTAATTTTTATTAATCATGTTGAGATTATTAGAATGCTCTGATACCAATTGTTAGAAATAACCAGAGGAAAACTAAGAGAGTGGGGGGGGGGGGGGTGAATCAGTTTTCCACAAGTTAAACAGTTATTGTAGATTATAAACCTACTACCGAAGCAAAATGAAAACAACACTATGAAAGATAAAGCATGAGAGTACACAACACACAACACCAAAATTTTGACGTGGAAAAATTGGTGAAGGGAAAAACCGTTGTGGGAAGCCCTACTCACAATCAGATAATAATTTTACAGTAGTATGCGAAAATATTATAGTGGGGATGGCACTTGCAATCAGGCCAACCGCCTAGAGGACACTCCTCAACACAAAAGGGAAGTCTCACTGACTTACATAATCATTGGACTACAATCTACATGACAAGAACTATGGAAATAACATCTCCTAATGCTTGGTTACAGTTTTGGTTAAGCATAGTTATCTACCCTGCAACACCAAACTCTCCACAACACTTCATTGAATGATATATCCTTGTTCGCACATTTACCTCTCTTTGATAATGTAGACAAAAAATACTGACACCAAAAATACATGAGCATATCTCCTATATATACAAATCATCAACCTTGATAACAAGGTCAGCTAAACCCTCAACTCATAATTACAAATATTACATTACATGATACAAAGATCGACCACTAGACCAATATTATGATTTACATTACATAACATGGACCTAATTCGAATTCCCAAACAATTACATCCACCGAAAATACTGCCAAGATCAACTGCAACATGTTACATCAACTGGGAAAAACCCTCAATGTCAGTAACAAAGAATATCCTACTAGACCCAAATAGGATCACCAAATATTCAAGCTAGCCAATGTGAAGCCACAAAACAATTGGGACATGATCAAGAACACCTTTAGCATGCTAAGAACCATTTATAGAAGCCGCATCAAAACCACTTAACCATTTCATCAAATATCACTAACCGGAACCAAGAACATCAATCGAACATCTAGAACATAAATCAATAGCTTTCGGAGCACCAAATCGTGAACCAACTGAATATGACATACATATAATCATCATGAATATCCTTCCAAAATTGAATCCAACAATCTTAAGATATTGAAGCAGAATATCTAATAACCTCTACCAAAACCATGTCCAATTGGAGTAGGTCAACAACCAACCAGAGTAGTGTTGACATCAATGACAACACATAAGCAATTCTGGCATATTTGCCAACAATGTACCCTATTGTATGTTATCCCATGCGATGTTTATCTAATTTTTATTAATCATGTTGAGATTATTAGAATTCTCTGATACCAATTGTTAGAAATAACCAGAGGAAAACTAAGAGAGGGGGGGTGAATCAGTTTTCCACAAGTTAAACAGTTATTGTAGATTATAAACCTACTACCAGAGCAAAATGAAAACAACACTATGAAAGATAAAGCATGAGAGTACACAACACACAACACCAAAATTTTGACATGGAAAAACTAGTGAAGGGAAAAACCATGGTGGGAACCCCTACCCACAATCAGATAATAATTTTGTAGTAGTATGTGAAAATATTATAGTGGGGATTGCACTTGCAATCAGGCTAACTGTCTAGAGGACACTCCTCAACACAAAAGGGAAGTCTCACTGACTTACATAATCATTGAACTATAATATACATGACAAGAACTATGGAAATAACATCTCCTAATGCTTGGTTACAGTTCTGGTTAAGCACAATTATCTACCCTGCAACACCAAACTCTCCACAACACTTCGTTGAATGATATATCCTTGTTCGCACATTTACCTCTCTTTGATAATGTAGACAAAATATACCGACGCCAAAATACATGAGCATATCTCCTATATATACAAATCATCAACCTTGATAACAAGGTTAGCTAAACCCTCAACTCATAATTACAAATATTACATTACATGATATAAAGATCGACCACCAGACCAATATTATGATTTACATTACATAACATGGACCTAATTCAAATTCCCAAACAATTACATCCACTAGAAATACCGCCAAGATCAACTACAACATGTTACATCAACTGCGAAAAACCCTCAATGTCAATAACAAAGAATATCCTACCAGAACCAAATAGGATCACCAAATCTTCATGCTAGCCAATGCAAAGCCACAAAACAATTGGGACATGATCAAGAACATCTTTAGCATGCTAAGAACCATTTATAGAAGCCGCATCAAAACCACTTAACCATTTCATCAAATATCACTAACCGGGACCAAGAACATCAACCAAATGTCTAGAACATAATCAATAGCTTTTGGAGCACCAAATCATTTACCAACTGAATATGACATACATATAATCATCATGAATATCCTTCCAAAACTGAATCCAACAATCTTAACATATCGAAGCAAAATATCTAATAACCTCTACCAAAACCATGTCCAACCAGAGTAATGTTGACATCAATGACAACACATAAGCAATTCTTGCATATTGCCAACAATCTCCCCCTTTGGCATTGATGGCAACACTGGATGTGAAAAACATCCAAGTGCCAAGGAATGCCAACAATCTCCAGGAAACTCTCTCCCCCATACTAGAATATGTTTTTCTATTTTTCACATGGACATCTCTCCCCCTTTGACATCAATGACAAAGGGTTTATGCCAAGGTATTGAACCAATTAGCTAACTACTCTCCCTGAGTAGTAGCACCATCTCATTAACACAGATCAGAGGATATTTCTGATAATCTCACTGGATTGATGCATCTCTGCATCTCTAAGTCTCTTTCAGAGGGGTGGTGACCCCCAATTAAATTTTGAGATATTCAAAAGTATCTTTAGGAAATGATTTTATTAGAATATCTTCAATCTGTCCTGAGTGGGCACATATACCAATCTAACTTCCTTTGCTTCAACCTTTTCTTTCAATAAATTGTATCTTATAGATATGTATTTTAATTTGGAATGAAATACCGAATTCTTTGACATATCAATAACAGTTGTATTTGTTAGATAGCTCAAATAACTAGAGGACAACTGAGAGGGGGGGTGAATCAATTATCAACAGATTACATAACTTTAAGCATTCAAATCCTTAATACCAGAACACATAAAATCAATACCGAAATGCATAAACCAAATACTGGAATAATTGATATATCAATTAAGCATAAACATAAATCACATAATAGTTACCATCCATCCAGAACACATGACACCAAGATTTGTACATGGAAAACCATGTAAACTAAAAAAGCATGGTGGGAAGCCTACCCATAGTCAGATAATACTTTTGCAGTAAGTGTGTGATTACAAAATGAGGGGCCTGCACATGCAGGAAGTCCAACAACCTAGAGCACACTTCTCATCACAAAAGGAGCCTCACTAACTACAAAATAAATCTAGACTAAAATCTGGAAAGAAGAGTGAACTGCAAAGATATCATCTCCTATGCCTGAGTATAGTTCAGTTAAGCTTAGTATCAGAGGTCTTAAGCTCTCTTGCCAACCCAATTCGATCACCTATGATCAACCAAAACTCATGCATATGATTACAACATTATTCACATTCACCTATGATCAACCAAAACTCATGCATATAATTACAACATTATTCACATAGGTAATCACATAACTATCCCATAACCACAATCCAATAATCTAAAAAGAGATCTTAAATCATATTTATACCAACCTGAGATCTAAATAATTAGGTAGGCCACCTAAAAGATAATACAATAAATTCATAACATAAACCCATAATCCAATGATCAACCAAATTATCCTAAGACCGAAACAACATAATCCAATCAATGAATCCAATTGGTAATGCATCGGGAGCATCCATCAACATGTTACACAAACCGGTCCATAATCTAGGAGAATAACACATAATAGCAACATACTTAAAATAGGTTGCCATAAGCCAAATGAAATACCATCGATGAACTGGAACACGAACATGATAACCATCAACATCTTGAGAACCTTCTAGAAGCCGCACCAACACCACTTATCATGTGCATCAAAAGATCTTCAACAAATCTTTGTCGATAAAACCCTTACTGGAGACCAAAAGGCTTACTAGAACAAATGATAGTATTTGAGTCATCAAATCCTAAACCAACTAATCATGATACACATTTGAATAGCATGAATGATAGATCCAAATCAATTCCACAAACCAAAGCATACCAGATCAATATCATAATCCAACCACTCTACCGGAACCAACTGGAAATCGGTAAACAACCAAAACAATCAATGTTTCCATCAATGACAAAACATCAATGCAACACATAATCAATTCCTCCAAATTTCCAACAATCTCCCCCTTTGGCATTGATGGTAACACTAGATGTGAAAAACATGCAAGTGCCAAGAAATCCCAAACAAGTCTCCCCTATGGAAGACAACCAACAATCTCCTACAAAATTATATAGCAATGAAACTCTAAACCAAAATCCCCTAATGAATATATCTCTCCCTTATGTTTTTCACAAGAATAACTCTCCCCCTTTGACATCAATGCCAAATATCTGACGTAAATATCAAAGAAAAATCATAAATTCTCTGATTCTTACAAATGACTACTCCCCCTAAGTAGTAGCACCACCACATCAATCTGGAATGACTAATAGCTTTGATAATGCATACTGAACTGATGCCAATCAACATCACTAAGGTCTCCACCAAAGGGCAGAAACCCCCAATATGTCTTTGAAGTATTCAAATAATTATTTAGGCAAAGGTTTAGTGAATATGTCTGTAATCTTCTCATTAGTGTTCACATAAACCAGTCTGACTTAATTTGCTTCCACCTTCTCCTTCAAAAAGTTATACTTGATAGATATGTGGTTTGTCTTAGAATAAAATATCAGATTCTTTGATATATCAATAGCAATAGAGTTATCATGGAGAATAACTACCGATTCATTACAATACACCTTTATATCCTTCAACATTTTCTTCATCCATATAACTTGTGTATAGTTAGTAGCAGTAGGAACATACTCAACTTCAATGGTAGATAAAGAGGTACATGATTTCTTTTTTTTGATCCATGAAACAAGTTTCTTTCCAAGAAAGAAAGCTCCATGGGATGTGCTCTTCCGGTCATCAACATCTCTAGCCCAATCTACATCTATATATGCACATAATGTAAAGTCATCATTTTTACGATACCACAAACCATATTCAGTTGTTCCCTGCAAGTACCTGAAAATCCTTTTCACCACACTCATGATTTTCTCTAGGATCACTATGACATCTTGATAGAATACAAACTGTATTCATCATATCTGGTCTAGTCTAAGTCAGATATAACAAACCTCCAATCATAGACTTGTATCTTGTAGGATTTATCGGTGCAGATGCACATTTCTTTGTCAATTTCTCACTTGTAACTATCGGGGTACCAACCGGTTTAGAATTTTCCAACCCAAATTTCTTCAACAGCTCTCTAGCATACTTAGTTTGATAGATGAAAATACCTTTATTAGTTTGAGTAATCTACAAACCTAAGAAAAATTTCATCTCCCCAATCATAGACATCTCAAATTCATTCTTAATATTGTTAGAGAATTTCATTCACAACTTATCTTCATCTCCAAAAATGATATCATCAACAAAGACTTCAAGAATCAATATGGTATCATCAATGATCTTATAGTATAAATTACTATCAGCATTACCTTTAATGAAACTAAGCTTAAAAAGATATTTATCTAGTCTTGCATACCAAGCTCTAGGGGCTTGTTTCAATCCATATAAAGATTTCTTTAACCTGCAAACCATGTTTTTGTCATCTGAAAGTTAAAATCCATCAAGTTTCTCAATAGAAACTTCCTCTTCAAGATCTCCATTCAGAAATGCAAACTTAACATCCATCTAATAAACCTTGTAGTTCTTATGTGTAGCATAAGCAAGAAATAGTCTCACGGCTTCAATCCTAGCTACCGGTGCAAAGGTTTCATCATAATCAATTTCTTCCTTCTGAGAATATCCTTTACAAACCAATCTAGCTTTATTCCTCACAACTTGTCCATCTTCATTAAATTTATTCCTAAAAAACCATTTAGTTCTAATAACATTCTTACTTTTAGGCCGCGGAACTAAAGTCCACGTGTTATTCTTTTCTATCTGATCTAATTCTTCTTCCATAGCTTTCATCCAACATTCATCTTTACAAGCTTCAATTACTAATGCCGGTTCAATTTGAGAAAGATACCTCATCAGTTGCCAACCTTCTTCTTGTCATCATTCCTTTGTTTTTGTCTCCAATGATATGACCTTCTTAATGATTCAACCTTACATACCTAGGAGTCTTCTGATTTTTTGTTTCTCTACCCCGATCTTCAGTTACTGTTGAATAATTTGATACTACCAGAGTAAGTGGTTCAACATTCTATTCCGGTGTAGGTGCTGCCAGTTCATTTATGATCATTTCCACTACTGATTCTCTCTCATAAAATCTGATTTGACTTCTATTATGCTCATCCACCTTGACATTTGTGCTCTCCATAATTCTCTGCAATCTTTTGTTGTAACATCTATATGCTTTTTTTAAATTAGAATAACCAAGAAATGTTCCTTCATCACATCTAGGATCAAACTTTCCAATGGAATCATATCTTTTGATATAGCATTTACTACCAAAGATTCTGAAATACTTAACTGTTGGTGTATGACCAAACCATAACTCATAAGGTGTCTTATCAATGTCTCCTTTGATATGAACTCTTTTGAATGTTTATACCGTCGTGCTTACAACTTCTCTCCAGTAGACATGAGGCAGATTAGCTTCCATCATCATAGTTCTAGCTGCATCCAAGATAGTTTTGTTCTTCCTTTACATAACTCCATTCTGTTGAGGTGTCCTAGGTGCAAACAATTGTCTCCTTATCCCATTCTTCTCACAATAGCTGTTAAATTCATCGGATGTGAATTCTCAATGCTGATCTACCTTAAGGTTTTAATATTCAATCTTGTCTTTGTCTCAACTTTAGCATTAAAGATTTTAAACTTTTCAAATGCTTTAGACTTCTCCCTTAGAAAAGTAACCCACATCATGCTTGAAGAGTCATCAATGATTAGCATGAAATATCTATCACCCTGAAAAACTTTTGGTTCTAGCAGGACCACACAAATCAGTATGAATAAGATCAAGAACATCATTAGATTTGTCTTGTATACTCTTAAAATAAATTGTGATTTGATTTCCCATTTGACATTCCTTACATACCAAAGTATAGGGCTTTACAATCTTAGGTATATCTCTATCTACCTTAGTAGAACTAATCTTCACAATGCAATCAAAATTCACATGACACAACATCTTATACCATAGCCAACTCTCATCAATTTGTGCAATCAGACATGTCTTCTCATCAGAGTTCAAATGAAAGATGTTACCTTTAGTCTATGTACCAGTTGCAATCTCCAATCTAGATCTGTTGATAATCTTGCATTTTCCATCTTTGAACTATAACTAAAATCCCTTATCCACCAACTATCCTACACTCAAAATATTATGCCTTAAACCTTCAACATAATAAACATTTTCAGTGTTAGGCTTACCATCCAATGATATTGTTTCTCTTCCCTTGATCATGCATGTTTTGTCATCTCCAAATCTAACCAAACCACCATCAAGTTCTTACAAAGATAAGAACTTCCTTTTATCTCCAGTCATATGATGTGAACATCCACTATCAATCACCGATTCATCCTTGTCTTCAATTTTAGCAACAAGGGCCTTCTCTACAAGTACTAGATCATCTTCCTTGATAGCCAACAATACCCATTCCTTTCCATTGTCGGATCCACTAGCAAAATCTTGTGTCGATTCATCATATGAATTAGTCACACCTTCCTCATTAGCAAAGTAGCATGATTTGTATTTTTTCCTCCTATACTTATGCTTGTTTTGATAATCATGGTTGGGCCTAAACTATCTTCTATCTCTTTCTTCAAATCTTGAATTCCTTTCAGGACATCTAGATGCAAAATGACCTATCTTATTACATGAAAAGCATTTAAAAGGTGATTTTCCTTCGTACTTACTTCATGTCAGTCCTTTAGGTACTCTTGTAGAAAATAAGGTTTCAAGTTTCTCAAACTCTTCATCTCCTTTCTTCATATCCTCTAGTTCCTTTGCATATAAAGATTTCCAATCACTCTTGTCAGTAGATGATGTAGATACATGAAAAGCAGGTTCAAATTTTACAGCTCTAGAAGGTCCGAATTCTTCAAGTTCAAAAGTGGATAAATTCCCAACCAAGGTATCCCTATTAACAAAGGTGTTTGACATAGTTCTTAGCTCATTAATTGCGTTAGCCTTCATCTTATAAGCTAGTGGCAAAGCTCTCAGTACTTTAGAAAATATTTCATCTTTGCTCAAAGATCCACCACAACATGGAATTCCCATAAAAATCTCATTAACTCTCTCCATAAAAGCAACAATCCTTTCATCTTCTTCCATCTTCAGGTTTTCATACCTCACTCGGTAACCATCAAGTTTAGCAATTGTAACAATAGGGTCACCTTCATTTAGAGTCTCCAATTTGTCCCATATAGCCTTTGTAGATGATTTTTCAGTTAGTCCCATTATTTGTTGATCAAAACGTGCACACAAAAGGGCTTCTCTAGCTCTACAATCATTCTCAAGCTCCTTATCTAGGCCTATCAAAGGAGGATTACCAGATGGTGGATTAAAAGGTGTTACTCCTTTTTGAGTGATCTCCCAAATTTCCTTTCCAAGACATCAGATGAGTCTCCATCCGAATCTTCCATATCCTGTAATATGTTCCATCAAGCCTAGGAATTTCTCTCTGGAAAATAGTTGCGGATGTATTTGATGAAATTGAAATGTTAGATACCATAGGATCTTCCTCAAGTGGTTAAGCTTCCACAAAGAGGACCAAGTTCTGATACCAATTATTAGACAAATCAAATAACCAAAGGACAACTGAGAGGGGAGGTGAATCAATTGTCAACGGATTATAGAACTTTAAGAATTCAAATACTTATTACCGGAACACATAAACTCAATACCGGAATGCATAAACCAAATACTAGAATAACTAATATTAATATGAAGCATAAACAAAAATCACAGAATAGTTACCATCTATCTAGAACACATGACACCAAGATTTGTATGTGGAAAACCCAGTAAAGGGAAAAACCACGGTGGGAAGCCTACCCACAGTTAGATAATACTTTGCAGTAAGTATATGATTACAAAATGAGGGGCCTACACATGCAGGAAGGCCAACAATCTAGAGCGCATTTCTCATCACAAAAGGAGCCTCATAGACTATAAAATAAATCTAGACTACAATCTGAAAAGAAGAGTGATCTACAAAGATAACATCTCCTATGCCTGAGTACAATTCTGGTTAAGCTTGGTACCAGAGGTCTTAAAACTCTCTTGCTAACCCAATTTGATCACCTATGATCGACCAAAACTCCTACATATGATTAAAACATTATTCACATAGGTAATCACATAACTATCCCATAACCATAATCCCATGATCTACAAAGAGATCTTACATCATATTTATACCAACCCAGGACCTAAACAATTAGGTCGACCACCTAAAAGATAATAAAATAAATTCATAACATAAACCCACAATCCAATGATCAACCAAGTCAGCCTAAGAACAAAACAACATAATCCAATTAATGAATCCAACCAGTAACGCATCGGGAGCATCTACAAACACAGTACACAAACCGGTCCATAACCTAGGAGAATAACACATAATAGCACCAGACCTAAAATAGGTCACCATAAGCCAAATTTAACACCCCTGATGAACTAAAAAATGAACATGATAACAATCAGCATCCTGAGAACCTTCTACAAGCCGCACCAACACCACTTATCATATGCATCAAAATATTTTCAACAAAGCTCTATCATTAAAACCCTTACTGGTGACCAAAAGGCTTACTAGAACAAATGATAGTATCTGATTCATAAAATCCCAAACCAACTGATCGTGATATGCATCTGAAGAGTATGCATGGCAGATCCAAATCAATTCCACAAACTAAAGAATACCAGAGCATACCAGATCAATATCAGAATCCAACCACTCTACCGAAAATTGGTAAACAACCAAAATAGCTGGTGTTGCCATCAATGACAATACATCAATCCAACACATAATCAATTCCTCCAAATTGCCAATAGTATTATCACAGTGAATAAGAATAGGCTCATCATAAATGACCCTTATATCCTTCAACATTTTCTTCATCCATAAGATCTAAGTACAATTTGTTGCAATAGCTACATATTTAGCTTCAACAGTAGATAATGAAGTGCATGATTGTTTTTGCTAATCCATGTGACTAATTTCTTCCCAAGAAAGAATGCACCACCTGTAGTGCTCTTCTGGTCATCAACATCTCTTGCCCAATTTGAGCCTGTATAGGCACATAATCTGACATCATCATCCTTTGGATACCATAACCCATAATCTATTATTCCTTTCAAATATCTAAATATCCTTTTAATAACAATTTCATGATTTTCTCTTGGATTAGACTGAAATCTAGAAGCAATGCAGACAACATTCATTATATTTGGTCTAGTCTGAGTTAAGTACAGTAGTCCACCAATCATTAATTTGTATCTAATTGAGTTCATTGTAGGAGATTCATCTTTCTTTGATAGCTTGCAATCGATTATCATAGGGGTTCCAACTGGTTTTGAGTTTTCAAGTACAAATTTCTTTAGCAATTCTTTCACATATTTATTTTGACAAATGAAAATACCTTTATCAGTTTGAGTGATCTGCAGACCTAAGAAATTTTTTATCTCACCAATCATAGACATTTCAAATTCATTCTTCATATCATTGATAAATGTCATGCATAGATTTTCTTCTCCTCCAAAAATGATATCATCAGCAAAGACTTCAATGATCGATATGTCACCATGCTCAATCTTATAATATAAGTTGCTATCAGCATTACCTTTGCTAAATCCGAGCTTCAAAAGATGTTTAACCAATTTAGCATACAAGGCTCTAGGGGCTTGTTTCAATCCATATAGGGCTTTCCTCAATCTGCAAACCATGTCCTTGTCCTCTGATGGTGAAAATACATCAGCTTTCTCAATGTAGACTTCTTCTTCAAGATCTCCATTTAGGAATGCACATTTGACATCCATTTGATATACCCTATAGTTCTTGTGTGCAACATAGGCAAGAAATAGTCTTACTACTTCAATCCTTGCAACCAGAGCATAAGTTTCATCATAATCAATTCCTTCTTGTTGTGAGTATCCTTTTTAAACCAATCTAGCTCTGTTTCTTACAACCTGTCTTTCTTCATTTAATTTGTTTCTGAATACCCATTTAGTTCCAATAACATTTTTATCTCTAGGCCTAGGAACCAATTCCCATGTGTTATTCTTTTCTATCTAAATTAATTCCTCTTCCATTGCTTTCATCCAATTCTGATCTTTACATGCTTCAATAATTGATTCCAGTTTAATATGAGAGATTACACATACCTCTTCAACAACTAACCTTCTTCTTGTCATCACACCTTTTCTCTTATCTCTAATGATCTGATCTTCATAATGATTCAACTTTACATACCTGAGAGTCTTTGGATTATCTTGACTTTCTGACTCTTTATACTCTTCAACAATTTCTATGGAATTTTTTGATGTTATTGGAGCAACTGGATCAATGCTCTGATCTGATTCTTGCATTACTAGTTGAGATCTGACAATTTCAACTTCCAGTCCATAGTCATATGATTTGATCTGATTGTTTCTTTGCTCATCCACTCTAACATTTATGCTTTCCACTATCCTTTGCAATCTTTTGTTAAAGCATCTATATTTTTTTCCCTTAGTAGAATAACCTAATAATATTCCTTCATCACATCTAGGATCAAATTTCCATATTCCATCATCTCTTATGATATAGCATTTACTTCCAAAAATTCTTAAATACTTGATAGTAGGAGTATGAATGAACCATAATTCATAAGGAGTCTTACCAATATCACCTTGTACATGTATTTTATTGAAAGTGTAGACTGTAGTATTGATAGCTTCTCTCCAATAAATATCAGACAATTTGGCTTCCATCATCATTGTCCTTGCAACATCTAAGATAATTCTATTATTTCTTTCCACTACTCCATTCTGTTGTGGAGTTCTAGGTGCAGATAATTGTCCTATGATTCTATATTTCTCACAAAAAATGTTGAATTTACCAGATGTAAATTCACCACCTTGATATGATCTTAAGCATTTTATCTTTAATCATGTTTTTGTCTCAACCATAGCGTTGAATAGTTTGAATTTGTCAAGGGCTTCTGATTTTTCTTTCAAAAATGCAACCCACATCATTCTAGAGTAATCATCAATAAGCAACATAAAGTATCTATCTCCTTAAAAGCTTTGTTTAATTGCCGGACCACATAGATAAGTATGAATAAGATCAATAATTCATTAGATCTATCTTGTATGCTTTTGAAAGAAGATCTGACTTGCTTTCCCATTTGACATTCTCTACATACAAAATTATGAGGCTTGATGATCATGGCCAAATCTCTAACAACCTTGGTTGAACTAATCTTTACTATGCAATTAAAATTCACATGACACATCCTTTTATGTCATAGCCAACTTTCATCAATCTGCGAAATCAAGCAAGTCTTCTCACCGGAGTTCAAATGAAATATATTTCCTTTGGTTTGAGTTCTAGATGCAATTTCCAATCCACATCTATTGATAATCTTGCATTTTCCATTTTTGAATTGTAAATAAAATCCTCTATCCACCATCTTCCCTACACTCAAGAGATTATGCTTCAAACCTTCAACATAATAAATATTATCAGTATTGTTCTTACCATCGAAGGATATTGTTCCTTTTCCTTTCATCTTGCATGTGTTGTTGTCTCCAATTCTTACTAGTCCACCATCAAATTCTTGCAGAGTTAGGAATTTCCTCTTATCACTAGTCATGTGGTGTGAGCAACCACTATCTATGACTCATTCATCTTTCTCTTCAATTTTAGTAGCTAGGGCTTTCTCCTCAGTATGATTTGTAGCATTGACAAGTTCCAGAGATTCATCCTTGATAGCAATAAAGACCCAATCTTTTCTACTACTTGAGCTTCCATTACCGGATCCACTTACAGGTTTATCATCATCAGAATCATCAGTAATACCAAAATCATCATCATCAGCATAGTAACATGATTTTTCCTTATTCTTTCTATATTTAGGTTTGATTTAATATTTCAGATTAGGTTTATAATTCCTCAAAAATCTTTCATGATTCCTTGTAGCTCTTTCAGGACATCTAGAAACTAAATGACCAATCTTATTGCATGAAAAACATTTAAATGGAACTTTTCCTTCATACTTACTTCCAAATGTCCCTTTAGGGATTCTTCTGGGAATTAGGGCTTCCAATTATTTAAGTTCTCTATTCTCTCTTTCAATGTCTTCAATCTTTTAGCATATAACTCTTTCCAATCTATCTTCTTCTTATCGGAGGCAGATGCTTTAAATGCAGTTTCTGTTTTAGTAGCATTATAATCTCAAAGTTCTTCAAGTTCAAAGGTAGTAAATTTCCCAAGTAATGTATCTCTGATAATAGGGGTATTTGACAATGTCCGGAGTTCATTTATTGTAGTAGCTTTCATTTTGTAATCCGGAGGTAAAACTCTTAGAATTTTTGAAACAATCTCATCCTCATTACCTTGTTCCACCACAACATTTGATTCCCATGACAATCTCACTCACTCTATCCATGAAAGAACTTATCTTTTCATCTTCTTCCATCTTTAAATTTTCATATCTCACCCAGTAACCTTCAAGTTTTGCAATCTTTATTGCTTAGTCACCTTCATATAGAGTTTCAAGCTTCAACTAGATCTACTTTGCATTTTCTAGCTCTATGACATTCAACAATTTTTCATCTGTTAGGGCACCTAACAATTCTTCTTTTGCTCTGACATCATTATTAGCATTCTTCTGTTCATCAATAGATGTCAGAGTTCCAGAACTAGGATCATGAGGTGTAAAACCTTTTTCTATTATCTCCCATATCTCAGCTCCAAGACATCTCAAATGAATCTTCATTCGCTCCTTCCATAATTTATAATTTGTACCATTAAATCTGGGGATCTCCTTTCAATAGAAATTAGATAAAGAAATTGATGCCATCAGATCTCCTCGAGTGGTTAGGCTACTATAGAGAGGACCTTTCTTGAATACCAATTGTTAGAATGGACTAGAGGAAAACTGAGAGGGGGGCATGAATCAGTTTTCCACAAGTTAAACAATTATTGTAGATTATAAACCTACTACTAGAGAAAAATGAAAACAACACTAAAAGATAAAGCATGAGAGTACACAACACACAACACCAAAAAATTTATGTGGAAAACCCGATGAAGGGAAAAATCATAGTGGGAAATCCTATCCATAATCAGCTAATACTTCTGCAATAGTATGTGAAAATATTATAGTGGGGATTGCACTTGCAATCAGGCTAACCACCTAGAGGACACTCCTCAACAGAAAAGGGAAGTCTCATTGACTTACATAATCATTGAACTACAATCAAAAGGAAATGAACTGTGGAAATAGCATCTCCTAATGGTTGGTTACAATTCTGGTTAAGCAAAGTTTTTTGCCTTGAAACATTACTCTCCACAATACTTCGTTGAATGATATATCCTTGTTCACACATTTACCTCTCTCTGATAATGCAGACAAAAAATACTGATGCTAAAATTACATGAGTATATCCCCTATATATACAAATCATCAACCTTTATAACAACTTTAGCTAAACCCTCAACCCTCAACTCATATTTACAAATATTACATTACACGATACAAAGATCGACCACTAGACCAATATTATAATTTACATTATATAACATGGACCTAATTCAAATTCCCAAATAATTACATCCACTGGAAATCCTGCCAAGATCAACCACAACATGTTACATCAACCAGGAAAAACCCTTAGTGTCAATAACACAAAATATCCTACCAGACCCAAATAGGATCACCAAATCTTCATGCTAGCCAATGTGAAGCCACCTAACAATTGGGACATGATCAAGAAAATATTTAGCATTTTAAGAACCATTTTTAGAAGCCGCATCAAAACCACAACCATTTCATCAAATATCACCAACCGGGACCAATAACATCAACCAATAGTCAAGAACATAATCAATAGCTTCTGGAGCACCAAATCGTGAACCAACTGAGTATGACATACATATAATTATCGTGAATATCCTTCCAAAACCGAATCCAACAATCTGAACATACTAGAGCAGAATCTCTGATAACTTCTACCAAAACCATGTCCAACCAGAGTAAGTCAACAACCAACCAGAGCAGTGTTGACATTAATGACAACACATAATTAATTCTTGCATATTGCCAGCATAGATGTCATTTAATATTGATTTAAATGTTAATTTAATGTGTTGTATTTTGAGATGGTTTCTTAATGCAAATTATTTTTCTATATTTTAAGATTTTAATTTTTCTATTAGAATTAAAGTATAATGTGTTTAAATTAGGTAATGCAATTATATGATGTTATGTAATATTTTATGCCATATAAAAAATTATGTATATATATATATACACACACACACAAAAAGGTACCCTTGTTTTTTTTAGGTGGTTGCAAGTACCAAGAATTGACTCTGCCCAGCTCCATAGGTCTAAGCATACCCTTCCCTGATTGTGGCTAAATTGGAGAAATGCATTGGATAAAATAATTGTTTGAGTAAATGATTTTTAATTAGTTACCAATGATTAAGTTTACTTAGGCATCTAACATTATTAGTTAATTAGTTGTAATTCCCACCAAAATACCCTAAAGAAAATAACCAACCTAACTAACAAATAGAGAAGAATTTTTGTTAAAAACATCTACTAATGCAACATAATAAATTACTATTATGCTAATGCATTAAATAACATATACAAGATTGCATGAAACATCATGAAAATAACCCTATCCATAAAAAATCTAACACAAGTGGAAATAACATCATATCAACTATCATATCATTGCATACATTCATTCATTCATATATCCATTCCCTAGGGTATCTCAATGTCACTTCTTAATGACAAAATTTACATACTACCACATTTCTAAATTTAACTCAGTATCTAAGTGATGCAGGAGCACTAGTCTAATTCTTACCGGTTGGGCAGTTTTCAGTGGAATTGCTTGAGATCATGGCATTTTTTCATGTTTGAGTGTTTAGAATTGTGGTTTTGGGTTTATTCCCTTGTTTTTTGTGATCTTTGTCATGTTTGAGTTTTATAGAATTTGGCTTTGCTTCTGGTGAGATATGGCTTCTAGTATTGGCCTAGTTGTTATGTTCTTATCGGTTAGTCTGGTAGTGTGTTGAGCGAAGATGATTTTGGGTTGCAGTTGATCTCCATGACTTTTGGATCGTTAGATGTGTTGCTTTGGGCCTTGGCTAGTATTCCTGGAGGTCTACACATCATTTTATGATTTGGAGATTGTTCTTAGTGATTTGAGCTAACATGTTACCGTTGCATGTTTCATGAACCGGTTGGTCTTTGGGCTGACTTGATTGAGTTGTAATTATTTGTGGGTGGTATAAATGGAAGCTAGTGAATCATTTAAGAATATAGAAGTTGGAGGATAGAGGACAAATTTTAGAGATCAAGTAAAGTTGTAGAATCGGTGAGATTGTGATCCGGTAGGACTGAGGTCGGAAGGCTGAGGTTCGGGTTAGGATAGAACCGGTAGACTATTATCGGAGGCCAATTTGTTATGAGGATGATCTGTGGATCTTGTAATTTCATTGTAAGCATTAATTGTATCTTGGACTGTGATCTAGCATGCAGCATGTATCATTCTTCAGATTGTAATAAGATTCATTCTTATTGTTTACTGGTTATGTCTTTTGTGTTGTTACCGGTTGTTCTTTTTGTTGTTTTTGGCACCTTGTTATTGATTACCGGTATGCTTTGCATAATTCATGTGTTTAGTTGCAATTTTGCACTATCCTTCATTGGATCTTCCCTCCTTTGACTGCGTCAAATGGTATCAGAGATGGTTTGTGAATTTGTTGTTGGATAGAGTGTTTTTTGTGCACCGGTGGGCTGGAGAGAAGATTGAGGCAACCTGTGGACTTGTTCAGATCGTCGAATGTGAGGCAGAGAAAGGTTTGTAGTTAGACTGTTGATCCTAGAGCTTGATCTTGAGGCAATTAGTGGGTGGAGATTTGAATAGATCGCCGACAGAGGTAGGCTATAGTTTGGACCTATAGATCACTGTGGAGAGGCAACCAGAAGGTGTAGTCAGATCGTCGAAACCCCCCTGAGGCAGTTGCAAGTACCTACTGAAAGATCGCCAAACCAGATCAAGTGATGGGACTCACTTTTCAATTAACCCCGAGAGTCTGATGCAGGAGCACCAGTCTAGTTTTTACTAGTTGGGCAGTTTTCAGTGGAATCGCTTGAGATCATGGTATTTCTTCATGTTTGGGTGTTTAGCGTTGTCGTTTTGGGTTTATTCCCTTGTGTTTGTGATCTTTGTGGTGTTTGAGTTTCATAGCATTTGGCTTTGTTTCCAGTGAGATATGAATTCCGATATTGTCCTGGTTGTTATGTTCTTACTGATTAGTGTGGTAGTGTGTTGAGCAAAGATGATTTTGGTTTGCGGTTGATCTTCGTGACTTGTGGATTGTTAGAGGTGTTGATTTGGGCCTTGGCCGGTATTCCCAAAGGTCTACACATTGTTTTATGATTTGGAGATTGTTCTTAGTGATTTGAGCCGACATGTTACCATTGCATGTTTCATGAACTGGTTGGTCTTTGGGTTGACTTGATTGAGTTGTAATTATTTGCAGGCAGTATAAATGGAAGTTGGTGAATCATTTGAGGATATATAAGTTGGAGGATAGAGGAAAAAGTTTAGAGATCAAGCAAAGATGTAGAACCAATGAGATTCTAATCCGGTAGGACTGAGACCAGAAGGCTGAGGTCTGGGCTAGGATAGAACCGGTAGACTGTTATCAGAGGTTGATTCATTATGAGGATGATCTAGGGATCTTGTAATTGCATTGTAAGAATTAATTGTATCCTGGACTATGATCCAGCATGTGGCATGTATCATTCTTCATTTTGTAATAAGATTCACTCTTATTGTTTATTGGTTATGTCTTATGTGTTGTTACCGATTGTTCTTTCTATTGTTTTTGGCACCTTGTTACCGATTACCGGTATGCTTTGCATGATTCATGTGTTTAGCTACAAGGTTGGGTTGTCCTTCATTGGATCTCCCTACCTTGATTGCATCAGATATGCATGTCCAAAATCAAGAAGAGATCATTATAAAAGACACCACTCTGTGAAGGGAAAGTAGATCCTTAAGAAGAAATGATTGAACAAACTATTCTTTCCCCCCAAAATGTAGACAATAATAACTATGCTATTATGTTGCTACCCAAGTATGATTTCACATAAAATTGTACCACCATGAATGAAAATGAGCCCCCAATAGGTAAGCTACTAATGTCACATAGTGAGGAGCAACATAATAGACGAAGGAAGTGCAAATGTACTACTTTCAATTTTGGACTGAGAAAAAACATGAAATATAGTGTAATATGGTTATGAGCTTTATCACATAAGTCTTTTACAAAATATTTTAAAAGATTCATAGTTTCTAATAGAATGAGAATAACTATGATGAAAGAGGCAATACACACTACTATCTTTGCTCTTATAATTATTGACTTGCCTTACAAAAAAGAAAGGTAATAGTTTTTATCATGTATAAGTGTCCAAAAGTTTCTTTTTGTTAGTTTCTCATGATTGCCAATATAGATAGGTCTTGTCCATTGATGAATATAAGGACAAGGTTTTGGTAAAAGAATTGACAAATGGGGGGATTATGATTTTTATTAAGATTTTTGGTGTAAGGACATGTTGAAGGGCCAAAGGGATGAATAGATGAGGAAGAAATATTTTTTGTAGGAACATTCTCATTTCTATCACCACTATTCATATCCACTTTCTTAGGTTGGGAAGAAGTATTATTATCATCTAAAGATTCATCTCTACTCAATGTTATGTTAGGAGATAGGTCATGAATAAAGTGCATTACATCATGTTGCCTCAAGATATGTTGATTATTAAGAAAAGCTCT
The DNA here is from genome assembly GCF_030272615.1 of Cryptomeria japonica. Lineage (NCBI taxonomy): Eukaryota > Viridiplantae > Streptophyta > Pinopsida > Cupressales > Cupressaceae > Cryptomeria > Cryptomeria japonica. The sequence goes on from NC_081406.1 coordinate 252,056,577, forward strand.
AGGAGAATAAGGAATATCTAGAGTGATAGATGTATTAACATGTTCACCTTGTCCCTCTTGCACCAAAGTATCCCTATGAGAAGAGGATGGTTCAATGTTACTCTTCAATGCTACATCTACATTGGAGAGATTGTTGGTAGGAATATTGATTATTTCTTCATGAATAAAATCTATGTTAGGAGAGGTAAAAAAACTCATCAATGACTCATCTCTAGAGGGAAGGGCATTGAAATAAAAAGTAGGCATGGTATCACTAGAAAAGGTAGCCACAATATCATCCTCTTGCACCAAATGATCTTCATGGGTGAGACCAATTGTGAGATAGGGTAAATCATGGTTGTGGATGAAAATAAAACATGATCTATCATCATATGCATAAAAGGGAACAACATGAAGATCTTGGATAAAGTTTGAAATTGAACAAGAAAAGTAAGATAACAACTCTATTTATCAAATCTACCTATGATATTCTTTATCAATAAAGAAATAAATATTCACTAAATGTATGCAATTAAATTCTAAAAAATTAGATCTGAAAACACTCAATCATAAATATTGGGTTTACCAAAATTTAGGTGGTGAAATAGGGTTTCATAAGTTTAGCTATCACAAACAATGAATGAACCTATTTCATGCAATGCTTACATTAAAGGGAGATGAAATCAATAGATTCACTCCCAAGGAATGAACATTGATTTATTTCAGGTGGTCCCTTTATTTGTGTTGAATTCTATACTATAAAGATGAGATTTGAATACTACATCTAGGGATAACAATGAAAAATTGATATAGATTAATATAAACCAACAGTTTCAAATTCAATATGAAGTTGTAAACATATATCTAGAGTGAGAAAGATGAATAGAAAATGTGACTAGAATTTGAGCTCGAAAAAGAAGGCAATGGTGCTCTAAGCAACCCTATCCTCAAAATGTCAGATGCAGATGGAATTTGCCTTTTTGGAACCAAAATCATGCAAATAATTTACCCTATAAGTTTTACCAAAAATTTATAAGACATAGGTGTGTGGGGTGACCCTATCCTCTAAATTTTGTGCCTATAGAAGCTGGATATGAGTATCTCTATCTACTTAGCCTAATTCCATATATACGGCTCCTAAACTTGTAACCTGCACTTGCAAAAGAGAGATGTAGGGAATATGGGTTTGCCTAGGTAAAACCCTATGTTTGGAATTAACACTTGAAATTAATTGAAATACTAAAGTAAATGTTGAATAATATACCTCAGATTTGTCGTAGATGATAGCAAGTTAATGAGCCAATTTTGTTTGAATGTGATCATAAGTGTTAATGCAATAACATGACATGACATGATAAGACATGAATGACATAAACACACACACATTTCTTTCATGAAGATTGATTTCATTTTTTTCTCCCAAATGTCAAGATCTTGAAGAGTTCTTGAAGGATATGGTGGGATAAAATGTTGCCTTGATGCTCAATGAATGCTTGATGATGATAGTGCTTGATAACAAATGCTTGTGATGTGAATTGCAAATGTGAAAATGAATAGGAATAATTCTCTTATATAAGGTTCTCAAGGTATTTCCCTGATTAGGCTAACCTCCAATGGTCAAATTAAGATATTAAGAAACCAACTCGTAGGAAATGTGCACATGATCATATTCAAAATTGGTCCTAGTTTGGGGGATAAGGGTGCCCTAGGGGACACTGTCTAGGATAATGGCACCCCCCAGACACCATTCTCCACCCAAAAGAAGGTAAACATGTCAAAGATAGGGTGTAGACAACCCAAGACATAGGTTCAAATCACCATGTGAACACATGACACCAATTTTGTGGTAAAAGCCCCAAAATAGGCTCGGATAAGAACTAAAATGGGTCACACTAAAGTAGGGGCACAAAAAGTGGTGTAAATTTTATAGGGTTACAATTTATGAGGCTACAATTTGTAAGTCCCTATTTGTTCATGAAATGATGAAAATGATCTTGAGTTGTATTTGTTTGTATACATTAGTCTCTCCTTCTAAGTTGGATAGTTTTTTACAAATGTAAGTTTTGTGCTTCATTGTTTTAATTCCACCAAATCCCTTTGAATAGAACTATCATCTACCTTCTAAGATACCTAAGTGAGCGAACAAACTATTCCACATGTTATTCTAGTGGCTTGCCACTTTTGCCTAGGGAAAAAAAAAACTATTCCACATGTTATGTCAAAACACATATTAATAGGTATAATTTTTAAATTAGAGATAGTCTAAAACCTAGAACCTTAATCAAAGATACTTAATGTCTAGTTGTTAAGTTTTTGATTAAGGAAAAATAGGTTTTAAGGGACCTGAAACCCGCTTACATTACGAAAGATGAGCATGAAAGAAACTAGAGAAGACGAGACCTAGACAAAAAAGCTGCAAAAACACCAGCATAAAAACCAACAACTAGGACAAAAGGACAACACAAAGCCAGCGAGAAACTAGCATCCAAAATCCAGCATTACATATCAAATAAAAACTTTTATAGACTCCTCAACATTTTGAACCAACAACATCATGGCCTTAGCGGCTTCTCTCAAATCATTGTTCTCCTGTTTCAGTTGAATGTCTTTCATCTTTGTCTCCATATCACTGGTTGTCTGCCTGGTCCTTTGCTTGGAGATTTGATGAGTAGAGCTGGAGGTCGATATATCATCAATGATTACCAAATCCTTATTCTGAGTTTTCCTCTCTAAGTGATCCACCAAGGCATTCATGTTTTGAGACGAGAATCTCAAGACCTCAAGACTATGGTTCATGAAGCTTTTCAATGCCTTATCAGTTTTAGCAACCTGATTGATGATGGTCTCATTATCTACCTTAGTCTTTTCTTTTACAATTCTAATCACATCCTCCAGATGTTTCAAAACCCCTTTTATAAGGTCTTTTTCAAACTAGTCCTGCATTTCAATTTCATCCTCTACTTCACTAGTTTCTACCTCTGCACTCTTTTTCCCTGAATTAGTTTCCTTGATCAAATTGTGAATCTTATTTTCTAGGTCCTTGTGTTTGCTCTGAATGCTGGTTATATTTTCAATAACCCACTTCTAAAAATTGAAAGACTCCAGTGTGCAATTTTGAGAGGTATTCAAGATAGTGTTCGCTGTGTCCCTTCCTTGCTCAGAGCTCATAGATTCAGGGTTGGCTTCCTCCATGGAGTTCTGGGCAACATTCTTGCTATCCAAACCCATAGGGTTAGAATCAGGGTTTTCAGTATTGGCATCTTTTTTCCCTTCCTCCTCTTCTCTAGCATACTCTTCCTTTTCACTCTCCACTTCAATCTCAACCTCCTTCCCCTGTTCCTCCTCCATACCATCATTCACCTCCGTGTCCACATTATCAATGTCAGCTCTCCCTTTTTTATGCATAGGGGCATTAGACAGATCATCATCAAACTCAGATTCATTACAACTCTCAGAAATATGTGCATTTGTTACTAGGTTATCATCCTTGCTAACCCTAGCTTTTTTCTTCAGGTGTTTGTAAATGAGCAAAATAAGCCCCTGATGGGCTATGGGGTAAGATTTGGGCTTTTTGGCATGGTTAGCCAAGCTTTCATTTAGGGATGATGCTAAATAAAAGGGAAAAGAAATCTTAACCCCATGACAGAAATGATTGAGAATTGCAAAATGATAATTGTAGACTTTAGTAAATCTACCATCAATAGTCAGGGATTCCATCAAAACCCTTAGCATTTTCTGCCAAAAAGACTTTACCTGCTGGGGGAGGTAGTAAGAAACGTTGTCTTTCTTGGCAAGCCAAGCCTTCTCATCCTCAGTTTTTGGGAAGTTTTTAATCGCTTTAGCAACAAACTTTCGGTCTTTATAGAATTTTGTGCCCTCCTTCTGAAGTCTCATGACCTCCACAATCAAATCCTCATCAATCTTCTATATCTCCCCAAACAAAGTGACTCTGTTGTTGTTCCAACCCTTAGCAAATCCTTGAGACATCAATTTTTTGCTACCATGCAGCTCTTCCATATAGTCGGTGAATCCATGTCTATGGAGCCTCCTCCACACTTTCCGCTCACTTTTCTAGTTCTCGCAACCAGAGGGCTCATTCCGGTTTAGGTTACCTCCCATGTTGAATAGCAGGACGAAGTCTCCAATAGTATATCTCACAAATTGCAGGCCAAGACTTAAACACAGGCTCTTGAGCAAAATACTAGGATCACATAATAGAGTACCATCTATGATTTTAAAGAAAATAATAATGGTCGCAGAGATCCAACACTTATTATTATAATCCCTGTCACATAAATAATCATAAAAATGAGGCATTTCTAGTTGTTAAGTTAAGTAACCCTATGTACTTAATATTTACTTTCTTTAAAAATATTTAATTGAAAACCATATGTTGTCTTCAAAATCTGATTCACCTTAACATCCTTATAATAAAATGATTGAACTCTGTGTAGAAGAGATATCAAAGGGAAGGAAACTCTTAGGACAACATATGACAAGGTTTGATTTAACCTTCTACACTTTAGACTTACTTAGCGTCCAGGTGGGTATACCTTTGTGAACTAAATTCACACCTTCAAAAGATAAATCCACAGCAAACCAGTCCAGAAAACTAGTGGATCTAATCACCTTGAAACTAACTGAAACAAAGGAATGAAAATTATAGTCATATTCAATATTTTGACCTACAAAACATGTAATAGACAACTTCGATCTATACCAGTGCCTTATCCAAGGTTACAGAGTCATCTAAATTCAAACAATACTCCCCAAACAAAATATCTCTACACATCCCATTGGCTCAGCTTCTGTTAATCCTTATATATGCCTGACACACATAAGAATTTATGCATACCAAATAAAACTATGCTCATCAAGATTCAAAGTATCCTATAGAAGATTTACTAGTAGAAGTGATCCCCGCATATTTAATTTCCCTCCTAAAGAGAAAAGCTAGCAAACACATCTACTAAAAATTGCCTTACAACCCTATTCAAACAAATAACCCTAGATTATTCATAATGAAACAGTAAACAATTGCAAGCACATTTGAAGACAACACAAAGTTTTACTCAAAACCGATGGTCTATATATTGATATATTCTTCAAGAAAGTATTACAAAAACTTTTGAATATTTTCCATTAAACTTAGTAAAGCTCAGATATAAATTTTTGTAGCATTTTCTTACAATTATTTGCGATCCTTCTACTCTTAGTCCTGGTATCCATTTATAACAATATGGATGCACATAGCTTTAGACTTTCCTAGGAGAATTTGTTACAATCATTTCTTTTCCAAAAGAAGTTACAAAGCCTTTTACAAAAATAGTTACAAGTCCTTTTCGACTTCTGCAGCTTCTTCAACTTGCTGTCCAGTTGCAACCTCTTCTAACTATTCAGGAGCGCCCTCTAACTGCTCTACATCCTGGAAGGCATATTTTGTTGTCCATTCATTGTACACATCATCAGTTAGCCACGTGAAATTAATCACTTTTGTCTTAGCCTTGGTCAACCTTTTCCAGGAATTTCTCATCTTGTTGACTTCTGAATTGAGAAAACCATAATGAGATTTGATTTTCTCTATCTCCTGAATTGTCACAACAAAGAAGGAAGCATCATCTAAATCAAAAATTTCTTTAATTTTGGCTGACAGTTTGGCCTTTAATTCCTTGAGCCACACTTGTTTGTCCTTCAGTTGATTTGGGCTAGCAAAAACTCCTGGGAGCAACTCAAAAACCTGATTAGCATACTCCTTTTTGTACAAGTTAATTTTCCTATCAGCATTATCCACCCCTTCTGCTAATTTTACTAGGTCTTTGGTGGTGTCACAAGTGGATTTGATGATAGGATTGGCCCCTGCTTCATCATAAGATGCACAAATAAGCTCCAAGTCCCTCTCTCTAGGCCTCCACTTGTCAAAAATAGGTGTCAAAATGGCCTTATCTCCATTGAGCTCATTCCACATATCCAAAACCTTACTTATATTATTATATAGCAGCGAGGCATTCATTGTATCTGCAAAACTTGAAACAATAACCCTTACTCTTTCCTCATATTTCTTTGCATACAAGGCGTGAGCCTATTTCAAATTCTCTAGCTCTTGAGGAGTAATCTCAAACATTTGGGAGCTGGAAGGTGCTGGAGATGGTGGGAAATCAATGATGGGGCTGCTAGGTGGAGGTCTTGCAGGAGAGGAGGAAATCATCAGTGTTGAAGACTCACCTTGATGGTACTATCTTGTCAACTAGCTTTGCAGCTTAGCAATGATGCTATCCTTACCTCTTATCTCCTCCTTAACACTGTTATAGGCCTTCAGAATTGTCTCCAACTTGACTTGGAGGTCTGCTTTTTCCTTGGCCTCCTTTTCTGTGTAAAGTGGAAAATCGATCGAACCCTAGTTGCTCTCCCCTCTTCCAACTCCAAGGAGAGAGAAGGGAGGTTGCTAGGGTTGATGGTTTTCACTTGGGAGACTTTACATTCAAAAGAGGGGTTGAAACTCACAAGATCCAATCCCACACAATGCAAGATTGGATGCTAAATGAGTTTCAAGGGTCAAGACAAGAAGGCTACCCTCTTTTGTAAAGAATGTGCATAGAATGATTAAGCTAGGAATGCATGGAAAGTGAGAAAGATTCTCTTATAAACAGAGATAGAGATATAGGATGAAGCTATAGACCTGGAATTAGCAGTAAAATGTCGATACGGCACTGTCCTGCAAATTTGAGCAAAAGTTGATGGGACAATGGCGCCCGGCGCCACGGTCCTCTGAAAAATCCGTGAAACGAAGGGGGATCTGTTCGTGTCTGCACAAGGATTCCAGATCTTCAATTTCAGCCACGTACCTGCAACCTACACACAGAAAAGCGAAGACAATTGGGGGGTTAGGGATTAGAGGTTTGCCTTTAGGTCAAACCCCAGTTTTGGAATTAACCAAGAAATGAGAAATGCTATAAAATGTAAATGTCTGTAATGTAAAACAAGTACTAATACCTTGTTGTAAGGATGTTTGTATCCTTATGTGCGAAGGTATAGATGTTGTTGTATGTTGTATGTTGTATGTATTAAGTGATATCCTCTTCAATGGTTGAATCCTTGTCTTGAATGCAACACTTAGCCTTGAATGGAGACTTAGAATGATCAATTGCTTGAAAGAATGCTTGAATGCTTGAATGCTTGAGTATAGTTTCCATGCTTTTTTCATCATATCAAATGAAAGAGGAAAATTTAGTTTATATACTTGCCAATTAGGGTTAAAAGACTGATTTTCTCGACCTTAGGCTGACCAGGAAAGTTAATTTCCAATTTGCAAACAAAAAGACCCGAGACCCCATAGGAGACCGGGCCCAAAATAGGCCTAGGGACCAGGGCGCTAGGCACCATGGTCCTGGGGGACCAGGGCGCTGGGCACTCTGGTCCCACCTCCCAGGATAGCAGGGTGCAAAGGAGGTTCAGGCCAGGGTGCTTGAAAAATGCAGTTTTTAATGTCGTAAATAGGTTTTGGGGTCTCCATTCAGGTTGCGTGTTGCGTCGCCATCGTGAAGACCGAAATGCAGTCGAAATTGCAAGTGTCGCAATTTTAGGACACTACATTTAGCCCCCACTTTAGCGGGAGTATGTATGCTCATACTTCCGGTAAAGTACAAGGAAACAACATTGAAAGACTTTCACCACGTCAAGGAGGCAAGATACACCAAGCCCCCAGTGGACTAAGGATCTTACGACTTCGATTGACAAAGTAAAAGGGAAGATCACGAGGGAGAACCATGACTGTCAGTAGTAAGGTTCCCTCCCTATGAGTCATGCAAAAGAAATACCAAAAATTTTCAAGGCAAAACTAAGTTCGCCAAGAAATTTTCAAGTATCTTGAAGGGATAGATAGGGTGTATGCCCCCCTACATTAAAGCGATCATACATGCCTCAACGGGGGTGATTGTTTTAACGTAGTGATACACATAAGAAATGAGAAAGGAAAGGAGCACGTTATCGCAAAGATTTAGCCCCCAAGTGTGAGATAAACCCAAGGATAATAGACACAAAACACAAAGCACGAGGTGACTTCGCTTTCCTCTGGGTCAGTATGCTGTATGATAATTCATGTATATATCATATGTATGTATGCATAATTGTTCTTCATTCCCCAATCAAGGAAGGTCACCTAGAAGAAGGGAACACATGTGTCTTTTGAGTCAACATGAGAGAGACCAAAAGAGATTTCAATGCTTTGCATCATCCTCAAGTAGACAACACTAAGGACAACAAATAGAAGAATGAGAATAACACATAGAAGAAGTAACAAAAGAGAGGAGGAGAGAATCTGCTATGCTAATGAAACTAGTCTAGCATGTCATCTACCCCCCGATCTTGCTGATCAATGTTTCGGGAAGGCAGGGAACATGCTAGAGGAGGAACATCCAACACAGCAGATGGAGCTATCACAAGATCCAAACAAGGGCTATGTTCATGTTCCGAGCCACGTTGTTCTTGTCTAGGAGCTAGGATAAGTGCTTTAGAAAATTCATTAGATAAATGGTTATCAATATCAACAAGTTCATATTCACTATCAGAAGCAAGAGGAGTAACATGTTCATCATGAATAACATTTTCATCTATAGCATCATCAAGATTTATAAAAATAGGGTCTTTAACTCGCACAGGATCAAGACCATCATGCATCTTATGTTTAGGAGATTTTAGAGAAAATGGAATAATGCTTGTTGAAGCTGTTTTTGGAGATTGCAAAGTTTGAGAAGCAGCTGCTTGAGCCCTAAGATGACGCTTTCATCGGCGTTCACGTGCAGAACGATTTTGTCTAGTCTTAGTAGGAAGTGGAGAAGATTGAGGAGGAGGAATGTTCTCATCCTTATCACTTGGGTGTTTAGGTTGTGGTCTTTTAGGTTGGATAATAGGAGAAGAGGAAGGTCTGTTTTCTCTATAAAAGGAAGGAGGAGGAACTGCTCCATATAAAGGAGGAATTTTTGGTTTAGGAAGAAGACCAAGTCCATCATGACGAGGAGGTATAGGTCTACTTTTAGAAGGTTTATTAGGCATAGACATAGTCACATCCATAGGGATGGGTTGGGAATCTTCTTGAGGAAAGACATTAGTTTTATCTTTCAAAGGAAGAACTTCCTTCTCAAGAACAATAGGAATGTCAAGTTTAGGTGTTCTATGTTCACTTAGAGATAGGATCATATCTGTTTTCCATTTTTGATAAGATTTGAAAAGATGATCACTTCGCGGAGGAAGATCTTGGAATTGTTTAGGCCAAAAGTAATCAATAGGAGCACTAGAAGTTCTTTCAGCTGGTTTAAAGAGACTATGATTGACAGTAACAACTTCACCATTATGGGGAAATTTTAAACATTTGTGAATAGGAGAAGCAATAGCTTTCATGGAAGATAGCCAAGGATAGCCAAGCTTCACACGAAATTGTTCGAACGAAGGAATAATAGAAAAGTTCACATCAAGAGATTTGTTATGGACCTCAATAGGCAATGTAATAGAACCAATTGCAGGAGAAGAAAATGCATCAAATAATTTCACAATCACATCTGTTTTGTCATAAATCACTTGATTCAATTGCAAAGTAAAAAGAAATTCTTCGGTAATAACATTAACCATGCACGAAGGATCAATAAGCACTCCACGGCAAGGTGTATTCTTGACTTTTGCAACTATGTATAAAGGACCATCAGGTGCCCTAATAGTTTCACTAGAATCAAATGTGATGGAAGGTTCTTTAGGGTTTTCTTGCTGCTCTACAAAGATAATCACATTCGGAGTCATAGACACAAGACCATCAGATGAGAGAGAGGAATCATTAGTCTCAATCACATTAGAGGTATGAGAAGTTAATGGATCAGTAAAAATCTGAAGATTTTGGTTAGGAAGAGCTACAGATGTGTTGCCTTTATCATTCACTCCAGAAATAGAGATAGTATTATTATCAATCAAATCTTGAATTTTACCCTTTAAAGAAAAACATTTTTCAGTATCATGCCCAGGCTGACGATGAAAGTGACAAAAAGATTTATTATCAAAATAAGGTGAAGTAATCTTTGCAGGATCAATTTGTCATACAGGAGGAAGAGTAAGCACATTTTGTTCCAATAACTTATTCATAATACTATGCAATGATTCATTCAAAGGAGTATACTTTCTTTCTTTCTTGAAAAATTTAGAAATAGGAGGCACACCTGATGCTGCATTCACATTGTTGTTGATGATGTTTTCATTGAATTTGATAGAATCTCTGTTCGGTTTAAACTTCCCAAATGGTTGTTGACTGCTATCACCCTTATCACACGGAGCCATAGGATGTGATTGTTCCATTTGACTCACAGTCAGTTGATAATTGTGAAGAGTTGGACACAACTGTTGGAAAGAAGTAAACTCAGAAAATAGAAGTTTGTCTCGAATATCTTTTTGCAAATTAGAAATAAAGATTCTTTGAATATCATTGTCAGGCACTGGAAAAGAAATTTGAGCATACAAATGTTTATATCTACCAATGAAATCAGTCACTTTTTCTTTGACACGTTGTTTACAATGCATTAAATCAATCAAAGTAACTTGAGGACTTATATTGTTTTGAAATTGTTGAATGAAAGCATTTGCAAGTTGTTCGAAAGAAGTAATAGAATAAGAAGGCAACGAGCAATACCATTGTAGGGCTTTGTCTCTTAATGTTCTGGTAAACAGTTTTGCAAGCAACCTTTGGTCATAAGCAAAATCAGTACATATTGTTTGAAAAGTCTTAACATGTGTTAGAGGATCTCCTTTACCATTATAAAGCTCCAAATGCGGGATTTCAACATGTTTAGGAGGGATAGCTCGAACAATATCAAGAGAAAGTGGGCTCACAACATCAAATGTGGGCACACTAAACTTAGATTGATTCATAGAGGCAATCTGTTGCTGTAAAGAAGAGACAGTTTGTGCAAGATTGTTAATGGTCGCTTCAGTCGAAGAGTTCATATTAGATGTGTTAGATTATGATGGGGGTGTTATGTTATTGAAAGAAGGTAAAGAGTAAGGTGGTGGGACACTATGATAGTTAGTCATAGGAGATGATTGGACAGGAGGAACACTACAAGGAGGAATGGAATGGTTGAATGAATTGCCCCCTTGCGTCATGTTCATTTGTGAAGATGTAATAGGAACACTCATTGAAGGAATGAATGAAGAAGTCAGATTAAATGAAGGAAGAGGGTTAATTGAAGAAGAAGGATTGCCCCCATGACTAGTAATCACGGGAGGAATGTCTTGTATAGAAGTAGTCATTATGTTTGATGTAAAGGTAGGCATGCTAGCAATAGAAGTTGTCAAGGGAATAGAATGATTAACTTGTGTAGGAGGTTGTGTATAACCTAAAGTTTCAACACAACTCTTTATAGGCATCACATTCGAATCCACAATGTGTGCAATACCACGCAAAATATCAATTCCATTCTTATCACTTTGAAGCATATGTTTTAGACCCTCAGTTAAAGGAAGAGCTTGACTATCGGGATACTCATGAGACATCCATTGGTGAAAATCGTCAAATTGATTATCCAATTTTGAAAGTTGTTCTACAGAAACCTCATGGAGAGCGTCTTCATCATTAGGAGGATTAGAGGAATTACCCATGTCCTCGTTAAAAAGGCTATTCAAATTAGGTTCCATCTCCTCGGTAATTAAACCTCGGAAAGACTTAATTCTACGGCTCCGTCTAACGGGAATAGTGGAAGTAGGGCTTATTGTTGTAAAACTCATGCACTAGAAAAAGAGAGAAGATTTTGATTTTAGAGGTAGCAAATTTCAGTAAAATCAGCCAGTCTTCTAGATTTAAGCTGTTAAATATAATCAAGACAATCTCCCGAAATTTTGGAAAAAATGTCAGGGACCATGGCGCTTGGAGTGCACACGGTCCCGGCAACTTTTTTCGAAATTTGCAGGGATGAAAGTTATGATGATTTTAGAGCTAATTTGAAAAAATTGAGTGATTTTACGATCTGTAGATAGGCCAAATTAAAGTTGCAATCTCAAAATTGAACCTTACCAAGATTGTCGAAAAATGCAAAAATTTGAATTTTGAAAAAAAGAGAGGGAAACTGAAATTTTGAATTTTATGATTTTACAGGGAATGTCAAAAGCAATGCAAATTTTGAAATTTAAAAATTGACTCAATTTCACGCAAAATTCAAGTTTGAAAGCGGAAATCAAAGTTGTTGTAATTAAGCACTTAATTTCAAAAGTCACAAATTGCAAGAATTTGAATAAAGCACTGAAATTTCGAATGAATGCAAACACACTTTTCAGATTTAGGACAGTAAGAACACAATTTTGACACAAAATTTCAATTTCAACAATTTTTGAATGATTAGGAGCCCTAAACCAAGCAATCACAAGACCAACTTTGACTGTAATTTTGAAAGTGTTATAATTGATAAAATCAGCCAAAATTCTGGATTTTAGCAGAAAAATACAGTAAGATCTTGCTCCCGAAATTTTGGAAAAAATGTCGGGGACGATGGCGCTCAGAGTGCACACGGTCCTCGCAACCTTTTTCCAAATTTTTAGGGATGAAAGATATTGTGATTTTATTGCGGAATCCAAAGTTACAGCTTATTTGGAAATGTTTTGATCAGTGAAATTGTCGGACAAAGGTTGAATCAAGAGGGTTTTAAAAATTAGGGTTTTGACACTTAACCACTTAATTTTCAAAAATAAAGTGCAAATATGAACTGATAATTTGTAATAGAAGGGCAGATCTGAAACAAGCATTAACAATTAAACATTTCGCAAGCTCAATTACTAAAAAGAAAATTTAGGGTTTTTATGCAATTAACCTCTAAAATTTGCAAAAGATCAAACATGGAAATGTAATCAAGGAATCCAATTTTTCAGATCTAAGCATGAAAAATCAGAAAGGATGTTCACGTCGGGTTCACCAAAATGTAAAGTGGAAAATCGATCGAACCCTAGTTGCTCTCCCCTCTTCCAACTCCAAGGAGAGAGAAGGGAGGTTGCTAGGGTTGATGGTTTTCACTTGGGAGACTTTACATTCAAAAGAGGGGTTGAAACTCACAAGATCCAATCCCACAGAATGCAAGATTGGATGCTAAATGAGTTTCAAGGGTCAAGACAAGAAGGCTACCCTCTTTTGTAAAGAATGTGCATAGAATGATTAAGCTAGGAATGCATGGAAAGTGAGAAAGATTCTCTTATAAACAGAGATAGAGATATAGGATGAAGTTGCGGACCTGGAATTAGTAGTAAAATGTTGATACGGCACTGTCCTGCAAATTTGAACAAAAGTTGATGGGACGATGGCGCCCGGCGCCACGATCCTCTGAAAAATCAGCGAAACAAAGGGGGATCTGTTCATCTCTACACAAGGATTCCAGATCTTCAATTTCAGCCGCGTACCTGCAACCTACACACAAAAAAGCGAAGACGATTGGGGGGTTAGGGATTAGGGGTTTGCCTTTAGGTCAAACCCCAGTTTTGGAATTAACCAAGAAATGAGAAATGCTATAAAATGTAAATGTCTGTAATGTAAAACAAGTACTAATACCTTGTTGTAAGGATGTTTGTATCCTTATGTGCGAAGGTATAGATGTTGTTGTATGTTGTATGTTGTATGTAGTAAGTGATCTCCTCTTCAATGGTTGAATCCTTGCCTTGAATGCAACACTTAGCCTTGAATGGAGACTTAGAATGATCAATTGCTTGAAAGAATGCTTGAATGCTTGAGTATAGTTTCCACGCTTTTTTCATCATATCGAATGAAAGAGGAAAATTTAGTTTATATACTTGCCAATTAGGGTTAAAAGACTGATTTTCCTGACCTTAGGCCGACCAGGAAAGTTAATTTCCAATTTGCAAACAAAAAGACTCGAGACCCCATAGGAGACCGGGCCCAAAATAGGCCCAGGGACCAGGGCGCTAGGCGCTCTGGTCCCACCTCTCGGGACAGCAGGGTGCAAAGGAGGTTCAGGCCAGGGTGCTTGAAAAATGCAGTTTTTAATGTCGTAAACAGGTTTCGGGGTCTCCATTCAGGTTGCGTGTTGCGTTGCCATCGTGAAGACCGAAATGCAGTCGAAATTGCAAGTGTCGCAATTTTAGGACGCTACATTCTGCTACTGTAACACTAAATTTTGCAGTCTCTAGCACAGTGCTAGCAGCTTTTACCACCCCTATGTTCTACACTCTCTTCACTATCATTCGACCAAGGTAACTTGACCCTAGGGTATCTTTGCTTCTTTTATTTGCATCTCTCTTGAGAGACCACATGATGAGTGCAACATTATCCTTACTGAAAGTAATTCCCTCCATGGGCTTGGTTTCTTTCCTCACTGCCTCTAGTACCAGGACATCTGCTATGTCCCACTCGGGGAGAATAAGCACTCCAGCTTGTGCCACCATATCTCTTCCTTTCTCAGGAGTGATGGTCTTAAATTCTTCCATCATTTCTTGTTTTATTTCCTCATCCACCAGAGCTGGATCTTTGTTAGGCTGCTCACCTTTTCTCTTTTGACATCTTGCATTGTATTTATCTATATTTTGTTTCAATACAAACTGCATAAATGCTCCTGAGGTAACAAAATTGTTGTCAGCCAAGAAGTCATCACTGGCCTGCTTGATCTCAGGATCCCACTCCTGGCCTTTAAGTTCAGTGCTAGTAATGTTTATTTCAGCAGCAAGGGGTTCTTCTAGCATTCCTTCCTCTACTTCATCATATGTACAGGAAATTTCCCCTAAACTGCCTAACAGTATCAGTTGTTCAGCTACTGCTTGCTCATCTCCTATGTGGATAGGGGATTGGGATGGAGAGTACAAGGGTGTATCCGATTGTACTTCTTTTCCCAGTCTCTACTTTTTAGGGCTCTCTTGGATGTCAATGACATCTTGTATCTTCCTCTTTCCTTTGGAGGTAGAGGGATCCCCTATTGTAGGCATCAACACACTATAACTAGACTTCTTGTGCAGTGTATAATCACCAGAAGGGATTTCTTTGGTGGAGGTAGACCTACTTAGAATCAATCTTGCATTTTCAAGGTTACTTTTAATCATAGCTTCCCTCTTTTCCTTCAGGGTCTACGTCACATCCTCAAAGCAAACAATTAAAAACTTTATTTTCTCCTCAAAAGGGAAAAAGATAAACAATGGGTCATAGCTAGCATCAAACTGATGTACAAAGTCTAAGGCTTTCTTATAAGCCACCCATTTTTCCTTCCTTAGTTCTTGCTCATCCAAATCAAACTCATTTCTAATGAGGTCCTCAGGAAACTGAAATTGATGGGGTTTACCTCTACACACTGCTCTCTTTCTAAACATGCCATTGAAGAAGTCTTCTAGATCAACACACCTAGATATTGCAGTTGACAAATGATAAGGTTTGAGAAAGTTTTCAAAACAATTCCAACCTCCCTTGGTTATTATAAATTGATGGGCTATGGTAACCGTAGGGAAAATAGTCCCTTTACCCCTTCCTGTCAGCTCTGGCTCTTGTACACTACCAATTTGTCTGAGGACTTCTGCAATTCCCACTTTGAGAGGGACCTGATAGGGAAACAAGAATTGAGTGCCTCTAAAACCAAAAACTATGAAAACTGTTAAGACTGGGTATAGATAAATGTCACCCCAATTATGAACAATCTTTATACTCTCTGCAAATTCTTTTGGTCTAACAAATTCCAAAAGAACCTTGGGGATTCTTGGGTTTTCTGAGTAGAGGAGAGTCTTAATCTTGGATGAAAAATATTTATCAAATTTTAAGAAACTGGCATCCTCTCTGTCCCATGACAACATAGTACTCCATAGTTGCATTGGCATCTTTTCTCCCTCTTTCTCTTTTATGAGGTCCAGTTCACTAGCAAAGTAATCACCACCTTTGAACAAAAATAGATGCATGAGGAGTGAATACCATCCGAAAGGCCTATCCCCCTGTAGCGTCCTAAAATTGTGACACTTGCAATTTTGACTGCATTTCGGTCTTCACGATGGCGACGCAACACGCAACCTGAATGGAGACCCCAAAACCTATTTTCGACACCAAAAACTGCATTTTTCAAGCACCATTGGCCTGAACCTCCTTGCACCCCGCTGTCCCGGAGGTGGGACCAGAGCACCCAGCGCCCTGGTCCCTCAGGACCAGGGCACCCAGCGCCCTGGTCCCTGGGTCCTATTTTGGGCCCGGTCTCCTAAGGGGCTCGGGTCTTTTTGATTGCAAATTGGAAATAAACTTCCCTGGTCGGCCTAAGGTCGGGAAAATCAGTCTATCAGCCCTAATTGACAAGTATATAAACTACATTTTTCTCTCTCATTTGAAAGGAGGAGATACATGAGGAAAAAGGCATGGAAACTATACTCAAGCATTCAAGCATTCAAGCATTCAAGCATTCCTTCAAGCAATTGATCATTTCAAGTCTCCATTCAAGGCTAAGTGTTGCATTCAAGACAAGGATTCAACCATTGAAGAGGAGATCACTTACTACATGCTACTACAACATACAACATACAACATCTAAACCTTCGCACATAAGGATACCAACATCCTTAGAACAAGGTATTAGTACTTGTTTTACATACATTTACATTTACAGCTCTTGCTCATTTCTTGGTTAATTCCAAAACCGGGGTTTGACCTAAAGGAAAACCCCTAATCCCTAACCCCCCAATCGTCTTCGCTTTTCTGTGTGTAGGTTGCAGGTACGCGGCTGAGATTGAAGATCTGGAATCCTTGTGTAGAGACGAACAGATCCCCCTTCGTTTCGCGGATTTTTCGGAGGACCGTGGCGCCGGGCGCCATCGTCCTGACAACTTTTGCTCAAATTTGCAGAACAACGCCGTATCGACATTCTATTGCTAATTCGAGGTCTGCAGCTTCATCCTATAACCCGAACTCAGTTTATAAGCGAATCTTTATGACTTTCTATGTATTCTTAGCTTAATTTCCTTAACAACATTCTTTACAAAAGAGGGTAGCCTTGCTTTCCTAACCCTTGAAATTCATTTAGCATCCAATATTACCTTGTGTGGGATTGGATCTTATGAGTTTCAACCCCTCTTTTGAATGTAAAGTCTCTCCCCTAAGTGAAAAACCCATCGAATCCTAGCGAACCTCCCTTCTCTCTCCTCGGAGTCGGAAGAGGGGAGAACAACTAGGGTTCGATCGTGATTTTTTCGCTTTACATTTTGGTGAACCCGACGTGAACATCCTTTCTGATTTTTCATGCCTAGATCTGAAAATTGGATTCCTTGATTACATTTCCATGTTTGATCTTTTGCAAAATTTTAGAGGTGATTGCATAAAAACCCTAAATTTTCTTTTTAGTAATTGAACTTGCAAAATGTTTAACTGTTAATGCACTGCTTCAGATTTTCTTTTCTATTACAAATTATCAATTCATGTCTGTGCTTTAATTTTGAAAATTAAGTGGTTAAAAGTCAAAACCCTAATTTTGAAACCCTCTTGATTCAACCTTTGTCCGACAATTTCACTGATCAAAACATCTCCAAATCAGTTGTAACTTTGGATTCCGCAATAAAATCACAATATCTTTCATCCCTGAAAATTTGGAAAAAAGTTGTGAGGACCGTGGCGCCGAGCGCCATCGTCCCCGACATTTTTTCTGAAATTTCGGGAGCAAGATCTTACTGTGTTTTTCTGCTAAAATTCAGAATTTTGGCTGATTTTGTCAATTATAACACCTTCAAAATTACAGTCAAAGTTGGTCTTGTGATTGCTTGGTTTAAGGCTCCTAATCATTCAAAAATTGTTGAAATTGAAATTTTGTGTCAAAATTGTGTTCTTACTGTCTTAAATCTGAAAATTGTGTTTGCATTCATTCGAAATTTCAGTGCTTTATTCAAATTCTTGCAATTTGTGACTTTTGAAATTAAGTGCTTAATTACAACAACCTTGATTTCCGCTTTCAAAATTGAATTTTGCGTGAAATTGAATCAATTTTTAAATTTCAAAACTTGCACTACTTTTGACATTCCCTCTAAAATCATAAAATTCAAAATTTCAGTTTCCCTCTCTTTTTCAAAATTCAAAATTTTGCATTTTTCGACAATCTTGATAGGGTTCAATTTTGGGATTGCAACTTTAATTTGGCCTATCTATAGATCGTAAAATCACTCAATTTTTTCAGATTAGCTCTAAAATCATCATACCTTTCATCCCTGCAAATTTTGAAAAAAGTTGCAAGGACCGTGTTGCACTCCGAGTGCCACGGTCCCGGACATTTTTTCCGAAATTTCGGGAGACTGTTGTGATTGCATTTAACAGCTTAAACACAGAAGATTGGCTGTTTACTGAAAATTGCTACCTCTAAATTCAAAATCTTCTCTCTCTTTCTAGTGCATGAGTTTTACAACAATAAGCCCTACTTACACTATTCCCGTTAGACGAAGCCATAGAATTAAGTCTTTCCAAGGTTTAATTACTGAGGAAATGGAACCTAATTTGAATAGCCTTTTTAACGAGGACATGGGTAATTCCTCTAATCCTCCTAATGATGAAGAAGCTCCCCATGAAGTTTCCATTGAACAACTTTCCAAATTGGATAACCAATTTGACGATTTTCACCAATGGATGTCTCATGAGTATCCCGATAGTCAAGCTCTTCCTTTAATTGAGGGTCTAAAACGCATGCTTCAAAGTGATAAGAATGGAATTGATGTTTTACGTGGTATCACACATATTGTGGATTCGAATGTGATGCCTATGAAGAGTTGTGCTGAATCTTTAGGTTATACACAACCTCCTACACAAGTCAATCATTCTATTCCTTTGACCACTCCTATTGCTAGTATACCTACCTTTACATCAAACATCATGGCTACCTCTATACAAGACATTCCTCCTGTGATTACTAGTCATGGGGGCAATCCTCCTTCTTCAATTAATCCTCTTCCTTCATTCAATCCAACTTCTTCGTACATTCCTTCAATGAGTGTTCCTATTACATCTTCACAAATGAACATGACGCAAGGGGGCAATTCATTTAACCATTCCATTCCTCCTTGTAGTGTTCCTCCTATCCAATCATCTCCTATGGTTGACTATCATAGGGTCCCACCACCTTACTCTTTCCCCTCTTTCAATAACATAACACCTCCATCTCAATCTAACACACCTAATATGAATTATTCGACTGAAGCGACCATTAACAATCTTGCACAAACTGTCTCTTCTTTACAGCAACAAATTGCCTCTATGAATCAATCTAAGTTTAGTGTGCCCACATTTGATGTTGCGAGCCCACTTTCTCTTGATATTGTTCGAGCTATCCCTCCTAAACATGTTGAAATCCCGCATTTGGAGCTTTATAATGGTAAAGGAGATCCTCTAACACATGTTAAGACTTTTCAAACAATATGTACTGATTTTGCTTATGACCAAAGGTTGCTTGCAAAACTGTTCACTAGAACATTAAGAGACAAAGCTCTACAATGGTATTGCTCGTTGCCTTCTTATTCTATTACTTCTTTCGAACAACTTGCAAATGCTTTCATTCAACAATTTCAAAACAATATAAGTCCTAAAGTTACTTTGATTGATTTAATGCATTGTAAACAAGGTGTTAAAGAAAAAGTGACTGATTTCATTGGTAGATATAAGCATTTGTATGCTCAAATTTCTTTTCCAGTGCCTGATAATGATATTCAAGGAATCTTTATTTCTAATTTACAAAAAGATATTCGAGACAAACTTCTGTTTTCTGAGTTTACTTCTTTCCAACAGTTGTGTGCCACTCTTCACAATTATCAACTGACTGTGAGTCAAATGGAACAATCATATCCTATGGCTCCGAGTGATAAGGGTGATAGCAGTCAACAACCATTTGGGAAGTTTAAACCGAACAGAGATTCCATCAAATTCAATGAAAACATCATCAACAACAATGTGAATGCAGCATCAGGTGTGCCTCCTATTTCTAAATTTTTCAAGAAAGAAAGAAAGTATACTCCTTTGAATGAATCATTGCATGATATTATGAATAAGTTATTGGACCAAAATGTGCTTACTCTTCCTCCTGTACGACAAATTGATCCTGCAAAGATTACTTCACCTTATTTTGATCACAAAGCTTTTTGTCATTTTCATCGTCAGCCTGGTCATGATACTGAAAAATGTTTTTCTTTAAAGGGTAAAATTCAGGATTTGATTGATAATAATACTATCTCTGTTTCTGGAGTGAATGATAAAGGCAACACATCTGTAGCTCCTCCTAACCAAAATCTTCAGATTTTCACTGATCCATTGCCTTCTCATACCTCTAATGCAATTGAGGCTAATGATTCCTCTCTTTCATCTGATGGTCTTGTGTCGATAACTCCGAATGTGATTAACTTTGTAGAGCAGCAAGAAATCCCTAAAGAACCTTCCATCACATTTGATTCTAGTGAAACCATTAGAGCACCTGATAGTCCTTTATACATAGTTGCAAAAGTCAAGAATATGCTTTGCCGTGGAGTGCTTATTGATCCTTCGTGCATGATTAATGTTATTACTGAAGAATTTCTTTTTACTTTGCAATTGAATCAAGTGATCTATGACAAAACAGATGTGGTTGTGAAATTATTTGATGCATTTTCTTCTCCTACAATTGGTTCTATTACATTGCCCATTGAGGTCCATAACAAATCCCTTGATGTGAATTTTGCTATTATTCCATCTTCCGAACAATTTCGTGTGAAGCTTGGCTATCCTTGGCTATCTTCCATGAAGGCTATTGCTTCCCCTATTCATAAGTGTTTGAAATTTCCCTATAATGGTGAAATTGTTACTGTTAATCATAGTCTCTTTAAACCAGCTAAAAGAACCTCTAGTGTTCCTATTGATTACTTTTGGCCCAAACAATTCCAATCTCTTCCTCGGCGAAGTGATCATCTTTTTAAATCTTATCAAAAGTGGAAAACAGATATGATCCTATCTCTAAGTGAACCTAGAACACCTAAACTTGACATTCCTATCATTCTTGAGAAGGAAATTCTTCCTTTGAAAGATAAAACTAATGTCTTTCCTCAAGAAGATTCCCAACCCGTCCCCATGGATGTGACTATGTCTATGCCTAATAAATCTTCTAAGAGTAGATCTATACCTCCTCGTCATGATGGACTTGGTCTTCTCCCTAAACCAAAAATTCCTCCTTTATATGGAGCAGTTCCTCCTCCTGCCTTTTATAGAGAGAAGAGACCTTCTTCTTCTCCTATTATCCAGCCTAAGAGACCACAACCTAAACAGCCAGGTGATAAGGATGAGAACATTCCTCCTCCTCTATCTTCTACACTTCCTACTAAGACTAGATGTAATCGTTCTGCACGCGAACGCTGACGAAAACGTCATCTTAGGGCTCAAGCAGCTGCTTCTCAAAATTTACAACCTCCAAAAACACCTTCAACAAGCATTATTCCATTTTCTCCTCAGCCGGATATTGAGCTTAAATCTCCTAAACATAAGATACATGATGGTCTTGATCCTGTGCGAGTTAAAGATCCTATTTTTATAAATCTTGATGATGATATAGATGAAAATGTTATGCATGATAATGTTACTCCTCTTGCTTCTGATAGTGAATATGAACTTGTTGATGTTGACAACCATTTATCTAATGAATTTTCAAAAGCACTTATCCTAGCTCCTAGACAAGAACAACGTGGCTTGGAACATGAACATAGCCCTTGTTTGGATCTTGTGATAGCTCCATCTGCTGTGTTGGATGTTCCTCCTCTAGCGTGTTCCCTGCCTTCCCGAAACATTGATCAGCAAGATCGGGGGGTAGATGACGTACTAGACTAGTTACATTAGCATAGCAGATTCTCTCCCCCTCCCTTTTGTTACTTCTTCTATATGTTATTCTCATTCTTCTATTTGTCGTCCTTAGTGTTGTCTACTTGAGGACGATGCAAAGCATTGAGATCTCTTTGGGCTCTCTCATGTTGACTCAAAAGACACATGTGTTCCCTTCTTCTAGGTGACCTTCCTTGATTGGGGAATGAAGAACAATTATGCATACATACATATGATATATACATGACTTATCATACAGCATACTGACCCCGAGGAAAGCGAAGACACCTCGTGCTTTGTCTTTTGTGTCTATTATCCTTGGGTTTATCTCACACTTGGGGGCTAAATCCTTGCAATAACGTGCTCCTTTCCTTTCTCATTTCTTATGTGTATCACTACGTTAAAAAAATCACCCCCGTTGAGGCGCGTGCGATCGCTTTAACGTAGAGGGGCATACACCCTGTCTATCCCTTCACGATACATGAAAATTTCTTGGAGAACTCAGCTTTGCCTTGAAAATTTTTGGTATTTCTCTTACATGACTCATAGTGAGGGAACCTTACTACTGACAATCATGGTTCTTCCTCATGATCTTCCCTTTTACTTTGTCAATCGAAGTCGTAAGATCCTTAGTCCACTGGGGGCTTGGTGTGTCTTGCCTCCTTGACATGGTGAAAGTCTTTCAATGTTGTTTCCTTGTACTTTACCGGAAGTATGAGCTCACATACTCCCGCTAAAGTGGGGGCTAAATGTAGCGTCCTAAAATTGCGACACTTGCAATTTCGACTGCATTTCGGTCTTCACGATGGCGACGCAACACGCAACCTGAATGGAGACCCCAAAACCTGTTTTCGACACCAAAAACTACATTTTTCAAGCACCATTGGCCTGAACCTCCTTGCACCCCGCTGTCCCGGAGGTGGGACCAGAGCACCCAGCGCCCTGGTCCCTGGGTCCTATTTTGGGCCCGGTCTCCTAAGGGGCTCGGGTCTTTTTGATTGCAAATTGGAAATAAACTTCCCTGGTCGGCCTAAGGTCGGGAAAATCAGTCTATCAGCCCTAATTGACAAGTGTATAAACTACATTTTTCTCTCTCATTTGAGAGGAGGAGATACATGAGGAAAAAGGCGTGGAAACTATACTCAAGCATTCAAGCATTCAAGCATTCAAGCATTCCTTCAAGCAATTGATCATTTCAAGTCTCCATTCAAGGCTAAGTGTTGCATTCAAGACAAGGATTCAACCATTGAAGAGGAGATCACTTACTACATGCTACTACAACATACAACATACAACATCTAAACCTTCGCACATAAGGATACCAACATCCTTAGAACAAGGTATTAGTACTTGTTTTACATACATTTACATTTACAGCTCTTGCTCATTTCTTGGTTAATTCCAAAACCGGGGTTTGACCTAAAGGCAAACCCCTAATCCCTAACCCCCCAATCGACTTCGCTTTTCTGTGTGTAGGTTGTAGGTACGTAGCTGAGATTGAAGATCTGGAATCCTTGTGCAGAGACGAACAGATCCCCCTTCGTTTCGCGGATTTTTCGGAGGACCGTGGCGCCGGGCGCCATCGTCCTGACAACTTTTGCTCAAATTTGCAGGACAGCGCCGTATCGACATTCTATTGCTAATTCGAGGTCCGCAGCTTCATCCTATAACCCGAACTCAGTTTATAAGCGAATCTTTATGACTTTCTATGTATTCTTAGCTTAATTTCCTTAACAACATTCTTTACAAAAGAGGGTAGCCTTGCTTTCCTAACCCTTGAAATTCATTTAGCATCCAATATTACCTTGTGTGGGATTGGATCTTATGAGTTTCAACCCCTCTTTTGAATGTAAAGTCTCTCCCCTAAGTGAAAAACCCATCGAATCCTAGCGAACCTCCCTTCTCTCTCCTCGGAGTCGGAAGAGGGGAGAACAACTAGGGTTCGATCGTGATTTTTTCGCTTTACACCCCCTTCCCATTTTTTATTCCTATTAATCCTCCATGGATAGCATCAGTAATGAAAGAAGCATAATCAAATGTTACTGCAAGGGAAGGATTCAAAATCTGAGCAATCATTAACAAGTAGTGATTGGGCATATTTGCCTCAGCATCTTCTCCCAAAATCTGGCAGAGTGACCAATACATTCCCTTAGCCCTGAGAGTGAACAGGTTTAATGAGAAGGGCTCTTCAGTGTTGGGTCCTACAACTATCAACCCACCTATCTTCACAAAAAATTCCTTAAGAGGCCCACTCCTAAGGTGGTTCCTTTGTGCACCGTATACTTGAGCTAATGATTTAAAGTTAATGGGTTCCAAAAAACTTGTAAACTCATTTAGCCCAAAAGAACTTCTGAACTCTTCATTATTAATTTCAATAAGGGCTTTAGCATTTATGTCTCTAATGCTTCTTGTGACTAGATCATAATTATGTGCAATTTGAGTCAATAGATCCATGTCCATGAATACCCCTGGAACTACCAACTTCCCTACATCTAACTCCCAGATGCTATTCTGTGGGGCTGGAGAATTTCTCATTCCAAATCCAACCTTGAATAACCCCAACCCAGACAACCCAACCTGTGGATCTCTCAACCAGTTGCCCTTATCATATAGCCCTTCTCCTATCTTCAAACGAGGAGCTCTAGGCACTAATTCTTTTACTTTTAATGCCTAGTTAGTTGACAACGTCAACTACTCAAGAAAATCATCACAAATGGCCCTCTCTTGATAATTGACTTTCTTGAAAAATTCTCTCTTAGGTGCCATTTTGAAAATGCAAGCAATCAAAATAATACCCCCAAATGGTTCAGCGACAAATCAAGACCTTAATTAAAACACCACAAAGAAATTGCCACACAAGAGTACAAGAAAACCTGATTTCAGCTCGAAGGAATCTTCTCTGCAACTGAATTGACTCGCTCTGTATTTGAAGGCAATAGCTTTGTATCTACTCCTCTACAACAATTCTTTTGAATGATACCTTTACTCAATCGACAGGAGATCATATATGGTACCCAGGGTCTTAACTACGACATTGATTCCACATGCTTCGGTCATCCCTTCATAATTGAATTCCTGAGAGAATTCAAATTTTCACTCCAACGGGTCACAACATTCCTACAATTCTTTCCTTTTGCTCTTTTGCTGTTTCGCGAAGCATAACCTTCAGGAAATTTTGTTAAACGAAATCACGCCAACCGTCTGATCAAAAGAAACTTGATCGGCTGTTACATTGACTTAACAGTCTTTCCTTCACATTGGGCCCCACCTCCTTTTTGCCATTTCATAGACTTTATCTTTCGAGCACTTCTCCTTCGTGAAGCCATGCCAGACGTTAGATGGAATTCTAACTGTTCGGCATTTAACTCTCACCGGGAATGTTGACATCTTCGTTAACTACGCGTTTACCTTGACTGCTAGCGGTCTTTCGCTATTTCGTGAAGCTTAAACATCTTTCAACTTCAGGCCACGAAACAACACGAGGTGTTGGATCAGATTGGAGATGACCATCCTTTAAGGGAAACCCTTTATTCCTACTTTTCTTACGCTGCTTTTTCATTAGTTACTGACTACCACGTGGCACTCAACCATTGGTTTTAGAAAACTGTTCAAGCCTAGTTCAATGTCAGCCACGTGTCTCTCCCTTTTACCGCCGGTTACACCTTGGTGGGCCCTCAACTTCTTTTGAAACCACGTGTCCATAGACATGTCACCATCTAGCTTGACACCTGGATGAACCCTTTTTACTTTCGCTATTTCCCGAAGCATATCCTTCAAGAACTTTGCAACCACAAAATAACGTCGGCCATTGGATCAAAATGAAGTTGATCCTTCTTTATCCTCATGTTTCATCTACCTTTGGGGACGAAAAACCTTTTTGCCATTTCACAGGGCATAAAGCATGAGCATCTTACCCTCGTGAATTCACGTGGGCCGTTAGATTATTTTTTACTTGCTCGATGCTTAACAATCTGAACTAACTCTGGCAGACCTGGGCCCTCTGACTCAACTTTAAGTACCTAGCATCTAGTCACTTTCAAAGCTGACATGTTAGTCTTTCATTTGCTGAGAGAAAACACTGGGTTCCACCTCATCCTTGCCACCTGTATCTGCCAGGTCACCTCTTATCCCGCAGCATGACTCACTTCTGGGACCCACCTTCTTTTAACCCTTGGACCTGCCTCGTTGACTATTGCGGCTTCTGCCACATGCAACCATCTCACTCGCTCTCTAGACCAGCTGGACTGTTTGCTTGGAGTGCCACATCATTTTTCCACTTCGCGAAAGATAACTGTCGAGCATTTTTTATTCTATGAAATAACACCAGCTGTTGGATCTTGGACAAGATGAGACCTCTTTAAACTGGACCAAAATCGCCATTTAGAACGCATTTCCTTTTTGTCATTTCGTGGGTCTTAAACCACGTGCAACTTCGCCTAATGAAATAGCAAAAACCATAGATCTTCTTGAGAGATGTGCACAACTTGTTGGGCCTGACAACATTAGGAGGAAAATATATAAGGCATAAAATTTTACGATTAATTCAGATGACCACCTAGGAAAATGACAAGGGGGGACACTTCTTACAAACTTGGGACCCATTACTCAAGTGGATAAAGTAACAAAGAAATAGAAACCAAAGGGTTTTTTGGTAAAACATTGAACAATTTAAGATTAAAACCCTAAACCCCTAGGACCTAACACAGAGCTGAAGCAATTGTTAGCATGTCTAATTCAAAATTTCAAAACTTAGCTGATTTATGGGAAAGGAAAACCCATTTTTTAAACAGTGATAACACCATATACACCTACAACTATAATTTTTTATTTGAAATAATTTGTGAGGCCCTACCCCAAGTCATCATAACATTGCAATTATTTTTCATGTTGGACCTATTATTGATACTTTAGTTTGATACATTATGGATTTAGATTCTATATGATCTAATGATTGGATAACATTGATATGATGTATGCCATATATTTATGAGTTGCAGTACTTCATTTATGATGTTAGAAAACATAGATGCATGCCTTACGAATGATTAAATTTCATGATGATTATGATGATGCCATTGAATAAATTATTTCATGTGGATTCTATTGGATAATTGATGCCGCATTATCCTTAGCAGAGTGCATGGCGACAAGATGTATCTCGAGAGGATGCATGACATTACGCCTGAAGCAATTCATGTTGTCACCAGTTTCTACAACATAAATGAGGTGTCAACCCTAAGGAAAGTCATCAAGACAGAAATGACTAAGCTCACCAATTCTGTGAGAGATCAATGGGGAATGACCATTAACACCATCAAAGATGAGTTTGTCAAGTATGCTTGCATGGTGATAGGATACCAGATGTTTTATGCCAAAAGATTAAACTATGTCTCTTCTGCTGTGGTTAATGCCACTTATAGAATTGTAGTCACACAAATCTGTCCATTTTAATTAAATGAATATTTCGTATTTATTTGATTAAAAATCCACTAGCCATCAGTTAATTAAATTAATATTTAATTAATTCATCCCCAAACATTCTTCTATTAATTAAATAAATTATCCAATTTATTTTAATTAATTCATTAAATCAAATTTCAATCAATTAAATAAATAAAATCTATTTATTTAATTAAAATCCCCTTTTTCTCTTTTAAATAAATTAAATAAAACATTTATTTAAATCATTATCCCCCCCCACTTGCATTTTCCTACAAATGCAACTTGCACACATTTATTGAAATAAATGAATTTTTATTTTAAATAGAATCCTATTTTCCCTCACCCACCAAATCCACTTGCAAAAATCTAATCCCCTTCTAGATTCTTCTAACCCCTTCCTAATTAGCCTAATCCATCACCTAAATATTGTCACATTCCTAAGCAAAATGGAGTCACTTCTCAAAGACCCCAAAGTCTTGGATAACCATTTAAGGCTTTCAACTTTCAACCAATTAACCCCAAAGTCTTCCAAGACCACTAATGGCTCTTACATGACCATTTATGGCTCTTACATAACCATTTATGGTTATTTCAAACTTGTCTCCTCAAACATTTATTGTTTTGACCATATTCATCCATTTCACATTTGCACAAGAGTTTATCCATTGAATAAAAGCTTTATTCTTTGAATAAAGAGTTTATTCATTCAACCAACCTTGACTCTAAAATCCCAAGGTCATATCAGGCATTTAATGCTTATTCCCTCCCCTCTCAACCTATCTCACATTGACACTTGTCATTCTGGGATTGGGTTGAAAGCCCTCACATGGATTTGAATTCATTCAATCCTGACCCTTGTTGAGATTGCTCAATCTCAACCATCCATTGCTCCATTTTTCCTATAAATAGAGCCCATTCCTTCATAATCCAGATCCTGAAAACTTGTATGCATTTAGAGTATAGCCATTTTAGAGAGCATTTTAGCATAAACAATCTAATCTTTTGTCTTTTGGTTTAAAATACATCATTTTAGCATTAAAATAGCTTTTCATTTCATGTTTAGAGCTATTCTACAATCTCAATCCTCCATAAGCATCCATAGTGCAAAAAGCTGCTGAGAGCTACACTATTTTGGAACTTGGAGAGGAGAGGAACAAGGGAGAAGGAGCTAATATCATGCTATGAGATAGTTGGAGATATCTCATTATCTTACTTCTTTAGTTAGATTCATTAGCATGTGTTTTTAGTATCTCTCTTGGAATGCCTTCATTATGTTTGGTTTTTGATTGATTAACTCTAACATCTTGTGTGTTTTGTGTTGTTTGATCTTAGACTAACAATTGTGTCATTTAGGAGGGCATCATTTGGTGAACCCGACATGAATCGAAGCACCAAAAATATAATCATTTTTTTTTAACTAACATGTCTGAATGTTGAAATTGCCACACAGGTCGTGCTTCGGTGCTATTGAACGCATTTTAGCGCTTTTGAAAAATCTATTTTAGCGCTATTGACACTAAAATAGCGCTATTGACAACATTCCAGCGCTATTGACGGCATTTCAGCGCTATTGTTCCAGTTTCAGCACTACTGACACGATTTTAGCACTTTTGTCTATTCGGGATTCTGGTTTTCTTTCAGCGCTACTGTTTAAATTAGCGCTTTTGATCACACAGACTAGTGCTATTGCATAAATCAGCGCTTCTGCAAAAACACAGAATAGCGCTATTGCAACAGAGTGTCACCCAAATAGACTTGTAACCGAAAAAATCAAAAAATTAGGCTTGTGGAAGCCCCCCTTGGAGCACTGATTTTACTAACTTATTTCTTTTTGTGCAGGTTAAACAACACAACAAAAATCACAAAAATTCTTTTTTTTAGTGCTTAAAAAGAACTTAAAAACACAAAAAAAATAGTTTCATTGTTTTCTAGTTAGGGATACATTGTGTTTTTGGTGCTTAAAATCAACAAAACAAACTTTCTTTATTGCATCAATTGGGACTTAAAAATCACAATCCACACTTCAAATTTTTGGTGTAGTAAAAAGAACAATCCACTGGTCTTTATTTTTGGCAAAAAATGAATTTTCCTTCATGCAATCGTGTTTTTCATTAAGTTGACCAGGACTTTCAACTTCTAGATTACAAAACATATTGCTTTGGAGTTAAAATAAACACCATGACTGTTGGAGCAACATCTCCAAATAGTTAAATCACATTGCAAATGCTGGACTAAAAAGAACAAGTGTTTTCCGTATTTGGCACGCTTGTGCAAAAAAAAGAGTCAGTCAAGTGGTCCTACTTCTAACACACACTATCCTCTCCCTTGGCTCTTGTGGTCCTAGGTGCAAGAGAAAAGTGTTAGTAACACTCAAAATTTTATCTTTTTAAGAGAGGCCTGCCAAGGGATCGATACTCTTGGGAACGACCTCGAGCGATAAATCCTTCGAGCCGCTATAGAAATCAGGTGAGAGTGAAAGCTGTAGCCTTGGGTATAGCTGTTCCTACAGTGTAACTGGCCGAAAGGACAAATGGGCCCCACCACCAGTTACAAGGCTCTTAAGTGAGTCACTGCAGAATGAACTTATGTCCAAAGCCATCGAACATGACTAAACACCTTTAAGTAGTAGCCCACCTGTTCTATTGATTGAGGATATTTGAGATACAATTTAGTGCAGGAGCATAGAAGGTTTTGCTCCCAAGATACTCACCATACATATTTCCTTGTGTAGAAACATAGCTTTTTGAAAAGTCACTTGTGGCTTGATAAAAGTGGTGACTCCCCCATCATAGGGATCATCTATTTGTTATGCTCGTGCAAGACTTAGTATATCACATCCTTACCTTCCACGGCGGGATTCATAAGGTATGTAGTACCAAAGTCGAAGAAATATCAAGATGTGGGCTAAATTTATCACAACTGGCCATTTGACCTTAGGGATAAAAAGTGTTTGAAGTGTGTTCGTTTTACAGACCTAGTGCAAATTGAGCCGACTTCAGGCTTTGTAACTACACCTTAAAATAAATCTAAAGAAAGGGTCAAAAACAAGTCCAAGAATTGGGTTGATCTAGACCCATACTCATTTGTGCCTTTGAGGCAACATTCTTGTGTTCGTGTGCTTGCTTTGTTTTCTTGTCAAAGAAAAATCAGAAAATCAATCCCAAAAACAAAGTATTCATCCAACATTTTTCAAAAACAAACAAAAGTACCAAAAACAAAGTGCAAACAACAAAGAATCACATTTTATGACCATTCTTCACATCTTGCGAAAGAAGAAGTGTCATCAGAATATTACCTTGAAAAGGAGACCACTAAGCTCAAAGGCTTTGATCAAAAGGAGGAAATTCTTCTATCTCAATAGACAAATCTTTGTCTCACATAGAGTCTTTCTACATCGCATGCATCTCTATCTTCAAGGTAAAACAAACGAATTTGATTCCGAATCATTGAACCGCAGAGCTTTTATGCAATATAGAGCTCTGAGTTATCACAAAAATCAAGGAAGAAAGATTAATCCCAACTTCTTCCCAAACATCTGTATCACCTACAACACAGCTCGAGAAGTGCCACCAACACCTGAAAGGGAAGAGGGAGAGTTTGTTCCATTTGTAACACAAAGTTTTTATTGAAGTTGAAAACAAAACATCCATCATCTCATTCATACATCATTATTCCATCATCAATTCATCCCAAAACTCTCAAAACATTTAGAGGTTCTTGTCCCAAGTTCTCTTTTAGATATTGCTTGAAATCAAACACATCACATCACTTTTAGATTGTTTCTACATCTAGGATAAGCTCATCCTAAGAGACACATCTACGTAGGTTAAAACTAGTTCATGAGTGAATCCTCTCATTGCTAGGTAGTCAAAATCTGTAACACATCTCAGATTTCTCTACACCTTATCACATCCAAACTCCTCAAAACAAACAAGCAATTCAAAGAAGGAATTTCGGTTACATCTACCTTAAAGTGCTAGAGATCCCCATGCAACACAAAACACTAAATCATCCATCTTTCATCGAACAAACTCATCATCATCTTCAATCAACTTGCAAACAAACTTGCAAACAAAATGGCTCAAACCCGATCACGATCAAGGCAACAAGAAATAGAAATTGAGGAGGAAGAGGACAAACTCAATGACTTTCAAGAAGCACTTGGAGGAAATGTAAATGATGAAAACCCAAGTACTCCCACTCCGTCAACAATCGAAAGGGTTCAGCATAACCCTCACTTTAATAGATTGTTTGATGAAATTCTCAGGAGCAATGCGGATGCTCACTTCTTAAAACTCGCTCAAGAAGGAGCCAAACTCCCCTCTGACTTTGATCTTGCCCAATTAAGACAAGCATCAGCAAGACAAAGTCGCAATGAGGAGGAAAGGGGTAGAAATCAAGTCAGATATAACATTCCTCGAGGTAACCCACCACCTCCTCCTCCAAATGAAATGGAGATGTTGCGGCAACAAGTCGAGAATCTCGCCCAACAACTTCATAGTGGTGTTAAGACCAATCAATTCTCACTTAACGACATCTGTCCCTATCCTTTTGATAGGAATCTTTATATGCCACCCTTTCTACGCGGGTTCGAAACACCCAAATTTGAAAAATATAGAGGAAAGGGAGATCCCTGTGATCATGTCCGAGAATTTCATTCCGCTTGTCTTGAAGTGGCTTATGAAGACACATACCTAATGCGCCTCTTTCCCCAAAGCTTGGGAGGAACAACCACATCATGGTTTTCCCGACTACCAGGTGGTATTAGAACATTTGAGGAACTCGTCCAGAAGTTCCTATCTCATTACTCTTATAACATTGAACGTGACATCACCATGGCTGATCTATGTAATACCAAACAAAAACCAGGTGAATTATTCTCAGTATTCCTACAACGATGGCGCCAAATGTCTAGCAGACGTTCTCTTTAGTTACCTGAACGAGAACTAGTGGAAATATTCATTTCCAACTTAAACGAAGAAATGGAATTTCACCTGGATGTCAAAGACACAGACTCCTTTAACGATATGATCACCAAAGGTATAAAATGTGAAAGGGCACTCATCAAGAAAGGACTCATCAAAATCTTTAATGAACCAAAAGATGGTCCTCGCCCGCGCTTCAATAGTGATAAACCAAACTTCTGGAACAAGAATAAAAATATCGTCAACGATGGGGTTGTGGATGCTCGAACTATCCAAAATGCACAACCTGTGGTTCGATTTGCTGGACAAAATCCTCCACCTCAAAATAACACGAATGTTCCTCCTAATCAAGGTCGCATCACATCTTAGGATGAACCAAGACCTCGTCCACAAAAACAAAAATGTACATACACTCCCTTAGGGGAACCCATTGAAATAGTGATGCGACAACTCATTTCTCAGAATTTGATCACTCTACCTAAGTTATCAAACTATGAACCCCAAGTCAAACCAGCATGGTGGAGAGATACTGAACACTGTGAGTTCCATCAAGGACGAGGGCACAAGATAAGTAATTGTCACCGATTGAAAGATCTCATTCAAGATCTTATTGATCGAGGAGAAATTGAGATTGAAGGACACGACCCAAAAATGACAAATAATGATCATTTGATGTTCAAAAATCCACTTCCATCACAAGATCAAAGGGGTCCTTCCACATCCCGGCGAGGCACTGATACCACTGATTATACGCAGGCTGCGTATAACTACACTGTAAATCACCTGTATGATGCCAATGAACAAATTGCAACTATAACCTTCAAAAATCCCACCTCCAATTGCAATGTTGTTACACGTCGTGGCAAGGTCACCATCAAGGCAGCTCCACAAGGCACCACCTCCATCCCAAAGCAGTACAACCTTGTGGAACAATTAGATAAAACCCCTGCACTCATATCCATTTTAGAGCTATTGCGCCTATCACCATCACATAAAACAATCTTGGATCAAGCACTCCAAGAGGCGTCAGTCCCTGCAAACCTTAATACGGACCAATTTCAAGCCATGGTTGGAAATCTCAAGTCATCACCTTGTCTCACTTTTTCTGAAAGTGACAACTCCTCTTTCCAACAACCGCATAACGCCTCACTTCACATCGAAGGATTTATCAACCAGCATCGGATCAAGCGAGTCTTGATAGATAATGGAGCCGGCCTAAACATTTGCACACTACAGTTGGTCACAGCATTGGGATACGCAATAGAATCAGTGGATCCTCGCAAGAAGATCACCATCAAGGCCTATGATGATGCAGAGCGTTCATCCAAGGGAGCTGTGGTACTACCAATCCGGGTTGGCCCTGTGATAAAGCACATCATCTGTCAGGTTCTAGACCTTCCTCTGCCATATAATCTATTATTAGGGAGACCTTGGATACATGCCATGCAAGCCGTTCCATCTACCTACCATCAATGTATTAAATTCCCACATAATGGTGCAGAGATCACAATCCTGGGCGATGCAAATCCCTTTGCATTTTGCCATAATATCAGCCATCAACCAGAGATTACTGTTCCTAATAATAGGGAAGCCATTTCCTCTACATCATATATAAGCCCTGCCTCTCTTGCCAGTTCGAACACTCCTATACCCAAGCAAGAGAAGCTTAAAATGAAAGTCGCAGAGGAAGGTCCCGGGGAATATAACTTGAGTCAGCTCTTTTGTGTGGGACAAATGCCCACTTCTCCTAGAACGCATGGTAAACCCCAGCAGTTGCTCCAAAAACCCATAGTCACGCCCACATGTGCTTTGACGCCTTTCGTCCTTGGAAAGAGTCAAGAGGAAGAAACACAAGATGAGGACCTAGCGGATTGGATCTATAAGGATCCTATCACCACTGATCAACCACAAGTTACACTTCCCATGGAACAGTATGGTAAAGGCCTCCTCATTATGCAAAGAATGGGGTATGATGGTCAGAGTGCTTTGGGATCCTGCAAACAAGGACGACACGAACCACTGCTACCAGAGTTCAAGCCCAAAGGTAATACAGGCCTAGGCTTTGAAAAAGAAGTCCTACCTAAACTCAGATTCAAAGGCAAACCCAGCAAACCATTTTGCCCACCTACTATAAAGAGGACACCTTTCATAATCAAAGCACCATCAAACACTATCCCCACTGCCCCATCGAGGCTCACAAACCCACCACAACCATCTACAATGCCAATCATCCCACCAAACAAACCAGTAATCCCATCAATAACACCAATAGCAGCAACAACTGTATTAGAACCCGCAGCAACATCTATGGCACCAGTAATTCCAGCAGAAGCCACTAAATCAACACTGCCAATGCTTCCAGTGACAAAACCTTTAAACCCCATCACAGTTCTTGCAACACCAATCACCTCAAAGGTACATAAACCAATCACACCTGCAGTATTCAACTCCAGTGACATCCCAGTACGGTATAGCAATCGGATGCTGGAAAGTGATTCAGAGACTGACTCACATGAGTGGGAATTTGATTCTGTACAGCTTAACACTTCAGATGAGGAAGACACACCACCACCTCTGCCACGCAAAGACATCCCTATTTATGGAGAAGCACAGATAAAGACCACTTGGGTACCTGAGCTGGAAACATCTTCCACAGACCCTACGTCTCATCCTACGCCTGATTCTGACAGGGAAAGTAGCATCAACGACCTTCACCACACTGTCTTAACCCTCACGGATACATCTCCTGCACTTAACTTAATCGATGAAATAATGCCTATTATACACCCTGAACTCATCGAATGGAACCAACCAAATCCCCCATGTCTTGACCTCTTCCAAAACGATGAGGCTATCATTGACTTTTTGGAATTAAGGGATAATCTACCAAGTGGAGATCACAAAGCTGGATTCGCCATTGAACTTAATAGCGCAGCATACTTCGGGGTGGACGCCAAACCCTTCAGCTACAAAAATATAACATTAAAACATGGATCTTCCAGTGAAAACCACACTGTGGCACTATTTGATCCAACAAAAGTAAAAAGAAAGAGCGTATCCAACGGTGAAAACCTCTCTGAGGCGCCTGAGGATGAAGGGTTTGACATTCTCCCTGCTATTACACAACAGGAACGATTGACGATTCTCATTGAGGAGACTAAAGAATACAATGTGGGGACTTCTGAAAACCCGCATATCATACATCTGGCATCTCTTCTCACTTCAGAGGAACAGTCCAAATTTATAGAGTTCTTCCAATAGCGTTAGATCAACTTTGCATGGTCATATGCAGACATGCCTGGGCTTGATTCTGATTTAGTCATGCATCATCTCACAGTAGCAAAAGGAGCCAAACCTGTCAAGCAGAAGCTTCGTAAGATGCATCCTCAGATTGCCGTGCTAGTCAAAACAGAACTCAAGAAACTCCTGGATGTTGGTTTCATTAGACCAATTGATTATGCAGAATGGATCTCCAACATTGTACCAGTTGGCAAACCAAAAGGGGACATCCGCATTTGTACAGACTTTAGAGATCTGAATAAGGCATGTCCTAAGGATGACTTCCCTCTACCAAATATCGACATCATAGTAGATTTGACAGCAGGACATGCCATGCTTTCACTCATGGATGGCTTTTCAGGATACAATCAAATCAAGATCGCACCAGAGGACCAACATAAGACAGCCTTCATATGTCCATGGGGCACGTATTGCTGGAATGTAATGCCTTTTGGTCTAAAGAATGCAGGAGCGACCTATCAAAGAGCAATGACCACCATCTTCCATGACATGATGCATACTGTGATGGAAGATTATGTGGATGATTTACTGGCAAAATCACTTACTAGAGAAGGACATCTTCACATCTTAGATAAAATCTTTGATAGACTGGAACAATACCATGTTCGACTCAACCCAAAGAAATGTGTCTTCGGAGTGACCTCCGGGAAGCTTCTAGGATACATTGTCTCAAGCAAAGGCATTGAGGTTGATCCAGCAAAAGTAAAAGCTATCATGGACATGCCACCACCAAAGAATATCAGTCAGCTAAGGACACTACAAGGACGGCTTCAATCCATCCACAGATTCATTGCACAATTGGCTGATAAGTGTCACCCATTCACACACCTGCTACACAAGAACATTCGCTTTCAGTGGGATGACAGATGCCAGCAAGCATTTCAGTCACTCAAAGACTATCTCATGAATCCACCATTGCTGATACCACCAGATCCAAGTAGACCGTTGTTACTTTACATCTCAGCAACAAGTACAGCATTGGGGGCACTACTGGCACAACATAATGCAGAAGGCAAAGAGTGTGCTGTATACTACATCTCTCGCACACTGGTCGGCTATGAACTCAATTACACACCTATTGAGCGAGCTTGCCTAGCAGTGATCCTAGCAGCCACTAAATTGCGACACTATCTGTTGACACACAAGGTACAACTCATCGCAAAGATTGATCCACTCAAGTATTTACTCAGTAAAGCAGCATTGACAGGTCGCTTGGCCAAATGGGTGATGATTCTAAGTGAATTTGACATTGAGTATGTGGACCGTAAAGCTATCAAAGGGCAAGTCATTGCAGATCAGTTGGCCGATGCACCACTCATAGGCGATCATCCCCTCATTTCTAATTTTCCAGATGAAGAGATATTCATGATCATAGAAGCACAACCATGGAAACTATATTTTGATGGTTCATACACTAGGCATGGCTCGGGGGCAGGCATTCTGTTTATCACACCTCAAGGTGATAGCATCCCAAAGTCTTACAGGCTCACATTTCCATGCACAAACAACATAGCAGAATATGAGGCCTTGATCACAGGACTCAGGTTAGCCGTACAATGGAAATTAAAAGAACTACAAGTATATGGCGATTCCCAACTGGTCATTCGACAAGCAACGGATGAGTATCAGACCAAAGATGATAAACTCCTGCCATACAAACAAATGGTGGACACTCTAAAGACATCATTTACTACTATCACTTTTGAGCAGATACCAAGAGATCAGAATCGAGCTGCTGATGCTATGGCTACCATCGCATCTCTCCTAGATCTTCCACAAAATTCAACACGGTACGAGTTCTTGGTAGAACAGCTTTGGATCCCCGCTTATGATATCCCCGAATCCGAAATGATATGTCGCCTTGTTGGTTCTGAATCCCCATGGTACGGTGAGTTCTACACCTATCTCCGTGATCACACCCTTCCTCCCGACCAATCAAATAACCAACGAAAAACCTTCATTCGCCAAACTGCTCGATATACCATTATTGCCGAAACCCTATACCGATGTAGTCTTGATGGTACTCTCCTTCGATGTCTGGAACAAGATGAGATAACAAAGGCTTTGGAAGTGGTACATGAAGGAATTTGCGGGACTCACTCAAGTGGTCCGTCACTAGCCAAGAAGATCATGCGAGCTGGATACTATTGGCCATCTATGGAAAAGGATTCCTACTACTTTGTCAGGAAGTGCAAAAAATGTCAAGTTCATGGCGACCTAATACATGCACCAGCTCAAGAACTGCAACCAATCACAACACCATGGCCTTTTTGTTAATGGGGTCTTGATCTTGTGGGTAAAATCCATCCATCTTCATCCAATGGCCATAAATTCATTATTACCGCCACCGAATATTTCACCAAGTGGATCGAAGCTGTTCCACTTACCCAAGTCATCGGCAAGCAGATCGCCTCATTCATCCTCAATTACATCATCTGCCGGTATGGTGTACCCATGTCCATTGTCACAGATAACGGTCTTCCTTTCAAAAATCAGGATGTTCGTGAGCTTTGTGAGAAATTTCATATCCAACACCGCTTTTCCACTCCCTATTACCCACAAGGCAATGGTCAGGCCGAAGCATCCAATAAAAACATATTGAGGATCCTAAAGAAGACAGTCAATGATGCCGGCCGTGATTGGCATGTTCAACTGAATCCAGCATTATGGGCATATCGAACTAGCATTCGAACCCCTACAGGTGCAACTCCTTATTCATTGGTCTATGGTGCTGAAGCTATCTTACCTATTGAGGTCGAGATACCATCCTTACGAGTTTCATTGCACAATCTCATCGATGATGAAGCATACAGAGTATCTCATCTTCAGGACTTGGAGTTACTTGATGAGAAGCGACAAGCTGCATACAATCACCTCAAAGCCTATCAGCAGCGCATGAGTAGAAGCTACAATCACCGAGTTCGATCTCGTACATTTGAGGTAGGTGATCTTGTTCTTCGAGAAAATCCTTGCAACCAACCAAACAGAGAACATCAAGGCAAGTTTGAATCAAACTGGTTGGGCCCATATGTTGTCACTGCTGTGTTCGGGTCCGGGGCATATCAGTTGGCTACATCAGATGGAGAACCACTCCCAGATCCCATCAATAGCATGCACCTCAAACGGTTTTACACATAAGCTGTACAGAGCATCAGGTTCCCCTGCATACCAGAAAATACCAAAAACATTCAGAAAATGTCATGAAGAAAATACAAGAAACACCAAAAAAGTAAAGAAAAATAATGCATCCAAATGGTGAACAACCACTCTGGTGGCACCTTGGGTAAGTACGATGGTGAAAACCTGGCAAACAGGCGCCACTTGTAAAGGCAATGGCTCCAGTATCTTTCAGGCTTGTTGCCATCACATTCATGCACACACACATCCATCCATCCCAACCATGGCTTGTTATTTCATCTGTCATTAAGAAAGTACTCCATGCGTCTAGCATCCTACCTTTTCATAGTTAGGTCTAAAAACTGGGGGCAATACCCTTATCTTAAGTGATGGAAGTGGATTCTACATTGTCTTATGTGTCATTACGCTCTTCATTCAGGCAATCATCAGAAAATATCAAAAATATTCAAAAATGTTTCACAAAATCCAAAAACATCGACAAAACCATCAAAAATCACCCAAAAAAAAACATGACAACACCTTGTACATATTCATCCGATCAGATACAAAACAAACATTGACAAACTACTCACAAATGACCACTTATCAATCAAATCAAAAACAATCAACATCAACAATCCAAACTGTCTTTAAAACAAGGATGCATCCTTCCTTATCAACACAAAGACAAGATGACATTTTCTTTGACAAGAAAATTATGTTAAGCTCTCAAATACTTGGTTGATTTATGAGTACAATCATTTGTTTATCTATATCACGATCTTTCAGCATTGTTTTATATCGTTTGCACATTATTTCCAATGAAGTTCTGGGGCATGTACTAATGGTGTCTACATGGGAAGTTCACTAAGCTACGTGATCTTATGCAAAATGCAGTCATAGATGACTACGGCTTGCTGACTACAGCGTATACCTCGACCATATGGACATGAACCATTACCAAGGATCCATATTCTTTATTCTTTATGTATATATGCTGTTTGGTTGCAGGTACAATGCTCATCCTTTGATTCCTCTTCCTCCAAATTGGATAAAGGTTTTATTTTCTTAGTACGGTATGAACTTGTCTCAGGATCTGATCAACCTAAGATCAAGGAGGATGATCCAAGTCATGCATGAAAGGAGATAATCCTTGTCTGTTCCGCAAGCAATACTCTGGTCGACTTGACCCTTATATCAAGTCGTTTGTATTAACTTGCTATATTAAAATCCATGAAAGAAATACTCAGGTCATCTTGAATCTTTGTGTCAAGATGCTTGTATTCTCTTCCAACATTTTTTAAGCTCAATGATGAAAATAGAGCACTATGGATCATCATTTCACCTCATCTGTTTATATCTTGCATTCCGTTGCATATCACCCATCCATTCATTCATATGAAGGCTTTTACATGCAAAAAATGATTAATAAAAGCTGGTCTTGGATACAATCATGACCGAGTACTCTGATACATCATCAATGCGTCATGCAAAGTCTTAAAAACCTTGCATTCCTCATGATCATATCATCCTTGCATTTAAGGTGCATCTTGCATTACGTCCATTCATGTCATTTTTACACATAAACATTGCATATAAGTTCATTATTGACATTAGTTGTAGTAAAATCATTTTGCATCCTTGCATCAATCATCACTAATTAGATTCATTCATGGGATCAAATTGTCTTTGATTATATTCAATCATTTAATAAGCATTCATTTCATATCAATTATCCATTATCATTTCATTGAAATTTTCATCATTTACCATTTGCATTCATTTCTTTATCATTAAAAGATGCATTCATTACTCAGTATCTTATAATGTTCATTTTAGGATTCATTCACATTTGCCTTTATTATCATTACATTAAGGTATGGTTATTATCCTCATTAGTTATCATATCATCCCATTATCATTTGCACTTACAAACATATTTAAAACGCATTTAGAATCATTCATTTTAATATTATCATATAAACACTTGTACTTTACATTTGTTTATTCATCTACATTCATTTTAATATCATCATATAAACATTTGTACTTTACATTTGTTTATTCATCTACATTCATTTTAAACATTATCATATAAATACTTGTACCTTACATTTGTTTATTCATCTACATTCATTTTAAACATTATCATATAAACATTTGTACTTTACATTTGTTTATTTCATCTACATTCATTTTAATATCATCATATAAACACTTGTACTTTACATTTGTTTATCCATCTGCATTTATCATATAAACATTTGCACTTAAACATTTTGTTTATCCATATTACATTCATCTAAAAACACATCAAGATGCATATTTATACATCCATATCATTCATTTGACCATTGCATTAACATCGTCACATAAATCATCTTATCATTGCATCACAAATAGGAAACATCAAAATCCTGTTCATACATCAATGCATAAGTCTACATCATCATGACATTCCATACATAAAGCATTACATCGCAAATCAAAAATACATCATAAACATCTAAACCTGCATTCATATGTCAGTATCTCACATCATAAATCATCATAAACAATGCATAAAAAGAAACATCTCATCAAATGCATCTATATACATATACATCTAGGTGATAAATCATCATCATGCATAAACATCCATAAATAAATCACATGCATAATCATCATAAGATGGGATCTCCTCATATATATCAACTCATATATCAGAGTACAATGAAGTCTACAAAATCGGCTA
Organism: Cryptomeria japonica; assembly: GCF_030272615.1. Classification (NCBI taxonomy): domain Eukaryota; kingdom Viridiplantae; phylum Streptophyta; class Pinopsida; order Cupressales; family Cupressaceae; genus Cryptomeria; species Cryptomeria japonica. The sequence continues at coordinate 252,097,864 of NC_081406.1, forward strand.
CCAAGAGCCATCCAAGATACAGTCCAACAATAGACAATGATACAATACATATGTGCAAAAATGCTCTCTCAAATGCCGCTCTGGCCAGATGTTGTACCTGCTCCACCCCTACCTACTCCACCACTGGTACCTGCACCCCCTGATCCATCTCTCCGTGGAGGCCTCATCGAACCCCCACTCCCTCCTGCATCTCCTGATCTATCCCGCCTCAAAGGACCCATCACTCCCCCACTGCTCTGCATCCGCTGTGATCGCTCGGATCTCGACTGCCGCATCTGGGTATAACTAAGAGCTCGCTGACTGAATGGCACCACCTGCTCATGTAACCCCCGCCAGTACTCTATCTCAGCCTGCGCTCGCCCAAACTGCCTCATAGTCTCCCCTGACGGACCCTGTGCTCCCGCTCGGACTCTCTCCTGCAGCTCCGCCAATCTCTCCACCGCCGTATCTCTCTCCCGTAGCACTACTGTCAGCTTTGCCTCTTGTGCAAATAGTTGCACATCCCTAGCTGCTACCTCCGCCTCCAATCTCTCCACCCGGGTCTGCAAATAACCTATCATGTGATCCCGCAGATCCCCAGTAGCTCCCTCCCCCATAGCCATGGCTGCCGCACTTGTATCTCCCCCTGCACCTGTATCACCCCCTCCACTAGGTCCCTCCCCTACACCACCCTCCCCTGCACCTGTATCCATAGGGATCTCTCTCTCCATCCCCCTCCCACTCAGCTGCACTCCTCCCTGCATCAAAGGACCCTGCGATATCTGCAGCGGTAATCCCCCTCTCCCTCTTCGCTGTCTCGACATCCCCATCCCACCTCCTCCTCCACCACCTCCTCCACCTCCCCCTCCTCCTCCTCCACCTCCTCCATCTCCTCCTCCTCGGCCTCCTCCTCTCCGTCCTCATCCCCTCTCATCCTCAAACGATGGGATCAGCTTTGCCGGATCTGATATCCGCAGGATCGGGTGTGCCGCCCGATACTGTGTGTACTCTGCTGTCACCCCTGCATCAACAACCCTCGGTCGTAGATCCCATGGCCTCGCCTGTAGTGTCTGGAACTCTGCTAGTGCCTGATCATACGGTAGCACTGGACCCCATGCATACCGCTCTCGAATAACTCGAGCATACTCTCCCACTTCGCTCGGCAGTCCCTGCTGCCGTCCAAACTGCCTCATCACCCGTCCTGGCACCTGTCTCTCTACGTGATAAGATGTCCTCCCAATGAGGAATCGGGTCATAAAGCAATACGGCAGTGCCTCCGCATCATCCTCCCATGGCTCACACTCCAAGTATGGCCGCCAGATCACTGCATCCAAATCATCTAATGCCCGCCGCCACCACTCTAACTTCCCCAAGTGGGGCTGACTCATCATACCACTATACATAAACATATAGGGCTGGTCTATGGCTCGGAACCTCAGACTTACTGGTCGAGTCACTGGTAAGTGCTCCCATGCCCACACATGCAGTAGCGTCATGCCCACTGCTAGAGACCCCCGCCCTCTGTACACTACCTCGTGCAACTCCTGATACATGTGCGCTAGCACGCACGGCCCCCAGGCATATCGGGTCCCCTCCGTCACCATCATCTCTATCACCTGCCCCCATCCGACCGCCAATCCATGTGACCGCTTGTCTGGACACAGAAGTCCTCCCACGATCCCTGACAAAACTGCTGGAAGGGGCTCATATAGTGCCGCTATATCCTCCCAGGCGATCGAGCCATCATCAATAAATACGTCCTCATCAAAAATCCTCTGGCAAGACACTATCCCCCAGGATCGATCATACGTGACCAGCTCTCCCCGAATCGGAATCCGCAGGATACACCACACGTTCTCCAAAGTCACCATCATCTCGCCCTGAGCTAGATGGAACGTGCATGTCTCACTGTGCCATCGCTCAGCCAATGCTGTGATCAGGCCGTGATTCATCCGAATCACGGGCATATGCATCACCTCATAGAGCCCAGTAGCCGCAATACAATCTATCTCGATCTGAGTCAAACGATCTCGCAACCCCTGTGTCGCGGGGTGGCGCTCGCGTAACTGCAACACGCGTAGATCCTCCTGCACATAGACATTCATCAAACCACCATCAGTTGTTTTGTTATCAAACTTTCTTAAAATTTTAAACCTAGACTATCATCAGATACTTTGATCAAGTATGTTCGAGTGTCAACAGGTAAGCAATCATGGCCGCCTAGACTTCAACAGGCATTTCTCCTAACAAATGACCTAAGTCTCATCGGGCTGCTATGGTTCAAAACAACTCCCACTTCACCTCGTCATCCATCAATCGTTCGACATCAGGAGATTTATTTTGTTCACAACTGGGGCATCTTGTTATCCTAAGGCAAAAGCGCTAATTACTCTACAATAGCGCTCATTCTGAACAATAGCGCTACAAAAACATCAATAGCGCTCAAACAGCCCTACAATAGCGCTACAAAAACAAAAGCGCTAAAACAACCCTACAATAGCGCTATTACGAATCAATAGCGCTCAATTAACTATACCGTAGCGCTAATTTATCAAACGCGCTAAAACTTGCCTACAAAAGCACTAAATACATGCAAAAGCGCTAAAACTAGCTTACAAAAGCGCTATTTCGGTACAATAGCGCTAATTTATGGAGCAAAAGCGCTAAAAACCTAGTTTCAGCGCTCTTGCTCCGATTTGACTTGGACTCAGCTAAAAACGTATTAAAAATACATGAAAAGGGAGTTTTCGAATTTGCGTACCGCTGGTCCATAGTCGGCTGGGCGCTGGTACCGGCGGACTCGCTCAAATCGGTGCTCGGTGATCGGAAATGGCATCGTCGCTCCTCCTTGCTCCTCCAAATGTCACTGTCAGAGCTATAGTTTTCAACTGGTCGCGGTCACAAATGATCCTATTTTCACCCCTTTCACCCCATTTATACCCCCCGCCATCACCGTAACTTCGCCCCGCTTATCGCCGTGGTCCCCGTGAACTTCCCGAGCCCCCCATTTTTCCATGTTTCCTCTGATTTCTTCTATTTTTCACCAGTCTACCTAACTTCTTCCCTTCTATCACCCTGCCAGTTTTCATTCTTTTTCGAGAGATCGCCCAATTTTTTGAAATTTTTCGGCCCATCTCTCGAGGGGGCATACCACCCATTAAATTTACATTTTATGGGGCATTTCTTCACACCAATTTTTCTTTCTTTGAAACGATGCGATAAACTGCACCGTCTCAAAGAGGGGCAAATGTAGTCACACAAATCTGTCCATTTTAATTAAATGAATATTTCGTATTTATTTGATTAAAAATCCACTAGCCATCAGTTAATTAAATTAATATTTAATTAATTCATCCCCAAACATTCTTCTATTAATTAAATAAATTATCCAATTTATTTTAATTAATTCATTAAATCAAATTTCAATCAATTAAATAAATAAAATCTATTTATTTAATTAAAATCCCCTTTTCCTCTTTTAAATAAATTAAATAAAACATTTATTTAAATCATTATCCCCCCCCACTTGCATTTTCCTACAAATGCAACTTGCACACATTTATTGAAATAAATGAATTTTTATTTTAAATAAAATCCTATTTTCCCTCACCCACCAAATCCACTTGCAAAAATCTAATCCCCTTCTAGATTCTTCTAACCCCTTCCTAATTAGCCTAATCCATCACCTAAATATTGTCACATTCCTAAGCAAAATGGAGTCACTTCTCAAAGACCCCAAAGTCTTGGATAACCATTTAAGGCTTTCAACTTTCAACCAATTAACCCCAAAGTCTTCCAAGACCACTAATGGCTCTTACATGACCATTTATGGCTCTTACATAACCATTTATGGTTATTTCAAACTTGTCTCCTCAAACATTTATTGTTTTGACCATATTCATCCATTTCACATTTGCACAAGAGTTTATCCATTGAATAAAAGCTTTATTATTTGAATAAAGAGTTTATTCATTCAACCAACCTTGACTCTAAAATCCCAAGGTCATATCAGGCATTTAATGCTTATTCCCTCCCCTTTCAACCTATCTCACATTGACACTTGTCATTCTGGGATTGGGTTGAAAGCCCTTACATGGATTTGAATTCATTCAATCCTGACCCTTGTTGAGATTGCTCAATCTCAACCATCCATTGCTCCATTTTTCCTATAAATAGAGCCCATTCCTTCATAATCCAGATCCTGAAAACTTGTATGCATTTAGACTATAGCCATTTTAGAGAGCATTTTAGCATAAACAATCTAATCTTTTGTCTTTTGGTTTAAAATACATCATTTTAGCATTAAAATAGCTTTTCATTTCATGTTTAGAGCTATTCTACAATCTCAATCCTCCATAAGCATCCATAGTGCAAAAAGCTGCTAAGAGCTACACTATTTTGGAACTTGGAGAGGAGAGGAACAAGGGAGAAGGAGCTAATATCATGCTATGAGATAGTTGGAGATATCTCATTATCTTACTTCTTTAGTTAGATTCATTAGCATGTGTTTTTAGTATCTCTCTTGGAATGCCTTCATTATGTTTGGTTTTTGATTGATTAACTCTAACATCTTGTGTGTTTTGTGTTGTTTGATCTTAGACTAACAATTGTGTCATTTAGGAGGGCATCAAGAATGATTATGGAGGATGCCTCTTTTGATCTATGCACCTATTTGTAGAAGCAACTTCTACTGAACTTGAAGTCCATCAAACATGATAGTGCCCTAAGATTCAAATTTGGACAACTTTTGGTGTGTCTATTTTTCTACTTTCAAGGCTATTCAATGGTCTGCTAACCAACCGGTCACCAAACAAATTAGGGAAAGTCTCCAAGTGGTGGGAACCGGATATCCTGAAGTCTTGAATAAATACTTTGATTAATTCAAGTGGAAGATGAGCCAGAGAATGAGGATATCTGGTGACATTGTTAATAAATTTGAAGAGGACATCTGCTTTACCATTAGAGTATATGAGTGTGTAATGGAAGCGGTAGAGCCCAGACAAGAAGAAGTAGAACCTATGGGTTATGAGGTAATGTACGACATGTTAGATGGGTATGCCTCTACCCTGATTGCCTCTCCTTTAAATGCTAAGAAAAAGTGAACCGACACCTACTTGGAAAGGGTAACACTGGTTCAAGAACCTTCTATGAAAAAGGGAAAGGCAGTGCCAGTGGCATCGTCATAGGTTACCTAAGCCAGCCCAAAAGTGACCAAGTGGTCACCTACCAAGAAGAAACAGGAAGTTGCACCCGCTAAAGTATTTGAAAGGAAGCGGAAGGCCAAGAGCAACTCACCAAAGTCTGAAGACATAGAATTATATGTGTAGCCTAAGAAGACAAGGCAAACAAGGAAAAAGACAAAAGCTACCGGCAAGACACTTGCATCATCTACACCGGTAAATATTGACATCTCTTCTTATAAGCCAATGACACATTGTCAAAGGACTATCAAGAATATAAGAATAAAATTGCTTAGTGATCTGAAGGAGTGTTTTGATGATTTTACCGATAGTGAGAAAGAGGAAACAAAGCAGGAAGTCATTAATTATTTGTGTAAAAATGACCGGTCGCCATCAGAAATTAGATCTAAGGCACTTGATTCTTTGTATAATTCTTTGGACAACAAATAGTGCATTGCCATAGAGAAAGAACAAGAAATAAGGGAGAAAGTATTTGCTCAGTACTTTCCTGAAGCCTCCAATTTTGAATTATTTCAGATTATGGACATGCATTAAGGTCTCTTCTTCATGAGAAGAAGAAGACTCATGCTGCTAGAAGGCAAAACCTCTAAAGTAGAGAAGGACACTCATCTGCATGCCAAAGCTATTGTCTGGTTGCATCAAGTGTCTGAGGCCAACAAGAAAGCCAAACAGGAATCGGAAACTAGAAAACTGGATGAGGCATTTGATGATGAAGGAGAACCAACTACAAAATAGGTGGACACCATTGATGTTGATGCTTTGGATGTTGAAGATGTCACTCCAGACACTAAAAAGGAAAAGGTTGATAAAGAAAAAGTAGACAAGGAGAAATAGGACAAATAAAAAGAAGACAAGCAGAAGTTGGAAAAGAAAAAGGCAAACAAAGAGAAAGCGGAGAAAGAGGAAGAGAAAAGGAAAGTGGAGGATAAGAAGAAACAAGAGGAAGAGAAGAGGAAAAAAGAAGAAGAAAAGAGAAAAGAAGAGGATAAGAGAAAAGAAGAGGAGAAGAGGAAAGAAGAGGAGAAGAGGAAAGCAGAGGAGGAAAAGAAAGAAGAGGAGAAGCAGAAGAATGAGGAGAAGAAGAAACAAGAAGAGGAGAAGCAAAAAGAAGAAAGAAAGAAGGAGGAAGAGAAGAAAAAGCATGAAGTAGAACAAATGGAGAAAGAAGAGGAAAAGCAAAGAGTGGAAGAGGAGAAGGAAGTAGAAAAGAACAAGCAAGCAGAGACTCCAAAGGCAACCAGTGGTCAAGCCAAACCGGTTGACATCACCAGTCCTCTTGACCTCCAATTTGCAGATGAATCGAAGCTACTGCAAGGCATAAAGCTAGCATAGGAAAGACTGGAAACATTGAGATGGAAAAAGGAGCAGGATGTCATTCACACTGCTATTGACACCCTTACTAGTTTGATCCCAGGTACCAACCTCCCTGATACCGATTCCTCTCTGGCCAAACTGAAACTTCTATGTACAATTATCTAGGACTAGGTACAATGCCTGGAGGAAGTTGTTAAAGCTAATGCACAGAAGAAGCATCAAAAGACACTTAACACTGCCTTAGTAAAGAAACTGAATGAGCTCTGATCTCAACTTCAGAAAGAGCAAAAGGATATTAGAGATGCTATGGATGAGGGAAAACTACTGCTGAGAAAAATAAGCCAACCCCATCTATTTTGTGATGATGTGCTTGCACAAAAGGATAAACTGCAATCTGATTTGCAGGCATACATAAGCAACTTTAAGACCCCGTATGATTATTTCACCACATATGGGCAAACTATTCACCGGTATCAACTTTAGTTTGCTAGGATAGAGTTGGAGATTAGCAACAGGACAAGAGATTTGCAGGAACTTCAACTGGTTTTATTACCCAGACTGCAAATTCTTCATAAGTGCTTCCTAAATCTAGAAGCTTTAATGGCAACCCAAGAGATGAGTATAATTGATGCCATGGAAGAATAGGTATCATAGATGCAGACGGAAAGTGAGGTGGCTACCTCATTACTTCAGTCATGGTCATTATCCATGAGACTTTTATGTAGGATTTTAAATCAGTTTTTGATAAGTTTCACTCATTATTGTCATAAACACTTATTTATTTTAATGATAATGAGAAACAGAGGTTATTTTGCAGTACTTTGTCATTGTTAGCAAAGGGGGAGTAGTATCAAAATTTTGGTGAATGTTATGTATACTTTCATGTTATTTTTTTAAGGGAGTAGTATACATTGTATTTTCTGCAAAAATGGATAGTGTATATGCTTAGGGGGAGTAATTTTGATTATGGCATATTTTTGTTGTAAAACACTTAGATGTCAAAATTTTCCTAAGTGTTGCCATCAATGCCAAAGGGGGAGATTGTTGGCATTTTGATGATGTTGTGATTGTCATTGATGGACACACACTTGTTTTATGATCACTTCCCTATTTATGAGTTATGCTCAACCGGTAATTGTTCCAATCGGTATTATGTATTATAGTCTTTAGACTATCGGTGTTTTGTAGAAGGTGTTTACCGGTCACAAACTGATTGAAGAACCCAAAGTGGTATGATGACCTCAAGCGGTTTGAGGATCCCAAAGTGGTATGAAGGAACAAAGAGGTAGTTAACATTTTTCCAGTCTTCATTTTGACAACCAATAATTGGTAAAATGTATGAACTAGTAATCGGTAATGAAACAGTACTACTCTGTGATGAGTTACCAATCGGTATTTCTGTGATGAGTTATCATCCACTGACACTTTGGCGGTGATTTTGTGTCATGTTAACAAATGTGTCTAGATGCACTGAACCTAGGAAGTTGCAATGTAATCCTATTGGACCGATATGAAATCAAATTCCTTTATAAGGACATCATGTCTAGGGTTTTAGCTATTGATAGGGGTTTTAGCAGTGCATGAGGGTTTTTGCATGTACAATCATAGAAGAGAAGATTAGGTCTGTGTGAAGAAATAGAGTGTGGAGATATTGAAGACTGAAGTAATGCTAAATGTGCATTAACAATGAGCTATCAAGGATCTAACCAAGCATACTGTGCTAGTATATAGATCATCTACTTGTTGATTACCCATATCTTCGACAAGTATGAAACCCTTAATCTGGTAGGCTTGGCAAAGCTTTTGTAAATCCTCTAACAAGGTGGTTCACATTTGTGAATCTGAAATCCTCTCACAAGGTAGTCTTTAATAGGACTTATCTCCTAACAAAGATCTAGATTCCTAACAGGATCTGTTCTGGTGAAGAACATTGTATGACCTTAACTGGTCTAGATTCTATTCTGCAAATAGTTACTTGTGAGTTTCTGCTCAGCGTGGTTTTTCCCATTTGGGTTTCCACATCAAAACCTCTTGTGTTATGGTGATTGTGCTCTTGCGGGTGAATGCTTTATTTGTTGTTTGGTTTGCATTTGTCTTAACCGGTTTGTTAGTAAATCTGTTATACCAGTTAGCTGCTAAATTGTTTAAGAGTTTAAGTTCAGTAATTTTTTGTATACTAATTCACCCTCCCCCCTCTTAGTATTCATCAATCATAAGGGGATATTTGGGCTTGTAAGCCATGGGGGTCATAAGGGAAGTTTTTGGGTCAAGTATGTGACCTTGATTTGGTTGTATTTTGGTAGCCTTGTGAAGGCATTTGTTTCTCTTTTCTTGCAGATCTCCTCTAAATGCTTGGTCCACCTTCACCCCACAAAAATTAGTCACATAGTGACAATGTGAATCCTTGGGTTGGGAGTTTATGTTTCGTATAAGTTCTTCTTACATGTATTTTTGAGTTTGTTTGTAACCCATTTAGCCTTGGTTCTCCTAGCTCGGGGTAGCTTCTTGTAAACCTAGGTTGGAAGGTGAGCCTCCATGGTCACTACCTATAAGTTTTGTTTGCAGGTTTACATTTGGGTTAAAGGATGAAGAAAATCCAAGTTCATTTGTAGGTCTCCTATTAGATTTATTTGAAATTCTGAAAAGAAGTGTTGTAACAAAGCTCCTTATTCTTGTAAAACAAAAGAGAGGCTTGAAAGTTGTAATTTTGTTATTATTGTAAAGTGGATATAGAAAGAAAATAAGTTGTATTTACTTTTGTTGTATATTCATTACATTGAAATCAAAGAAGCATTTAAATAGTATTCTTATATTGTTCATTTATTATCATGGAATGGAGTAAGAAATGTAAATTTATTTTCAGCTATAATGTCTATTGAGGAAAAGAAATGAGTAGAAAAATATTTAAATAAAATGCAGTTTTATCTCTATATTCAGTTTTGTGGTATAAACCTACTTAGTATAGAATCTAAACATGCAGTGTTGAATAAAGTTTCTTGCACTTCATTTATTTAATCTATTCATTTTCTCGATGTGTATTATGCTAGTTGTATAGCTATTAATAGAAAGTAATTTTAAATCAGAATGTAGCTAAAATAAATCTTCATATTTAAATATATGTTTATCCTATATTTATGAATACATATCATGGATTAATTAAAAAAACAAAAAAAAAAGTGTTGTAATAAACTATCTTTGGAAAAATTACAATGAGTTTATTTTGAGCATATATATATATATATGTTGCTATAAACATGCAAATCTAGAAAAAATCACTGTGGTTTACATAGTGATTGTGTTTTGTTGTTCAACTACATTTACATGTATACAAATTATATATATATACAAATATATATATGTATATATATACATATATATATATATACATGTATATATATATACATGTATATATATATATATACATGTATATATATAAATATGTATAAATATATATTTAACTCATATGAATAAATGTTGTTGTTTAGTATATTTGGTTGGCAAACACACTGAAGACATAGTAGAAGAAAAATATTCACACTTTATCTATTTAGATAAATAAATATATATATATATTTAAAAAAATTAAAAAAACTGTAAAAAAAAAGAATTGAGAGTTTTTGGTTGTCTCAGGAGGCCACTATGGGCTGGGAAACCACCAACAAGGGCGGCTCGGCCACATTGCCGGTTGTGACCCATGGGGGCGGCCTCAACCACACTATGGGTCGCGACCTGCAGGGACAACTTCAACCATCACTACGGGCTATGACCCACAGGGGTGGCTTCGGCTGCCATTGCAGGCCATGACCCATAGGGGTGGCTTTGACCGCCATTGTGGGTCGCGTCCCAGAGGGGCAGCTTTGGCTGCCACTATGGGTCGTGACCCACAAGGGTACGGTCTCCCCTCAAGGCCTCGACCTTTCAAACCCTCTTCCGCCTTGCGTGATATCTTAAACTTCTGCCTTCCTCCATGATCAGTCCCTGCAACACAAAAGAATAGAAAATGAAAACCCTAACCGAATTTCAGGTTAGGGTTATTAAAAGAAAACAAAAGGATGAAGTGTAGGATGCGATTTAAAAAGAGAAAACCCTACCTAGGGTTTATAAGATTATTATAATAAAAGATTTTTAAAATTTAAATTGGAGTTAGAATGGAGGGAAACCCCATTCCAAATAAGGGGTTATTATAATGTTATTTAACATATTTGTATTTTAGGTTGTGGATTTAATTTTAATGGAGTGTTAATTTAAAAGGAGTTTTGTTTTTAAATAGAGTAAATGGGGGGAATCATATTTTATTAGAGGGATTTGTTTAATAAAATTTTGGTGACTTATTAATGAGATGAAATTTAAAGGGGTTATATTTTTATTTTGGGGTAAAGATTATTTTAATTTATAAGGGGGAATTAGTTACCAAATGTGGAAGATTTATTTTCTAGGCAAATTTATTTATGAATTAGCTAAATAAATGATGTATGGTACTTTACTTTTATTTGCTTATTATTAAACATTGAAACAACGAATTGGTATTAAATATTAATTTAATGGATTACTTAATTTAATGATGATTTGGAAACTTTATATTCATTTGCTTATTTAAATAGTTAATATTAATACAATTAATTTTTATTAATGTTAATTTAATGAATTTTGGAATTATTTAAATACTATAAGGAAATAATAATTAACTCTTAATAAAATTAATCTTGAAGATTGATTTGGGCAAATTGATTAATTATAAGGATGGGCAAATTGATTAATTATAAGGAGTGTGATGACTTTATAGGGTTAAACTATTCAGTTTAGATAATGGTAATTATTGTAATTGTTAATTAAATAAAAATATAAGTTGATTATTAAATCGCTTAGGGGTTTAAGATAAGACCCTAGTTTCCTAATTAAGTTTAATAATTTATCCCTCACTTTAGAAACCCATTCTTAGGTCACTTGAGATATTTTTTAGTGAAACAAATTAAGTTATCACACCTCATCAACATAGAACATCAAATATTACAGAGTTATTAAAAAACATTGTTGTTGTGTTTTTTTGCCTAAAAGTTTGGGCATGACATAATTT